>NC_057796.1:295093524-295393524 GCF_018294505.1 Triticum aestivum
CACACACACACACACATAGAGAAGTCGTTCTCTCCCCCAAACACCAACACACGAGCACATTAACACCCCTCTCTCTTGTAAAGTCTGGACCCCAACATAGGTCTCTATCACTTTGTCTCTCGGGCATGCACACATCTCTTCCCTCACTCTCTAGGTCTCCCGCTATCTCTCTTACCCAAGCACACGCACTATGTAGAGTGTATATTTCCCATACACACAAAATGTCGCCCCCAAACGTCTATCTCCCTAGGCATGTGGTTCTCGCGCACTCACCTCACACACCACCCCCACTGCAAACAAGCACACTTTGTCTCCTTGTGCACCACTCTCCTCTTTCTATCTCTCCCACATGCGGACCCGCCCCAGCTCCTTCCCTGTATACATATATGTCGTGACTCTTTGCATAGCTCCCTAATGTATAATCGTTCTCGATTTCGCACATTGTTCTCTACACCATCTATTCTCGATCTCTCATGAAGTCCCTATCACACACACGATGACTCGCTTCCCTTGCATCTCCGTTCATAGGCCAATTCGGACAGCATCAACATTGTCTCCCTATCTATACGCCATTTATGGACACAAACGACCCCTCTCGCCCCCTCTCTTCATCTATCTCTCTCCGTTGCTAGCTCTCTCTTTCTCTCGCTCTCACACCCCTCTCCCACACACACACTCGATGTCTCTTCCAAATAGTCTGCTCCCCCCGCCCGCACCCGTGCTATCTCGCTACTACACATGTCACACCATTCCCCCTTCCCTTATACTAGGTTTACATCATCAGTGGTCTCTCTACTCCACATACACTCGCTCCCTCTCACACACAAACGCGTGCACAAACACACACAGACACGCACAAACACCCATTTATCTGGATCCTCATCTCTCCTCATGTCTGCATGTGTATCTCACACACTCACTCTCTAATTATGTATATGTGTCTCCACGTTACACAACACAAAGCCCCATGTACATGTCTCTCTCTATCCTGCACACACATAGACACAAAGAATCTGTTATCATTGCCTCAGTCTCTAACATATCACACACGCATACTGTCTCTCTCTCTCTCGCAAACACACTCAACAAGGGTTTCCCCGTGAATAACTTACCGTCTATTCATCAACAGTCGTGGCAGTACGGCGAACACGAGACATGAAAAAGAATAAACCTACACGTGCTTAGACCACCTAGTATGACTAGTAGGACTAGAGCAAGCCAAAAAGCGCGCCGCCGTCACCCCCTCCTTGTCGGCGACGGGAAAATCTTTGTTTTACACAGTCGAGAAGTCATTGTGCTAAGGCCCCACATGCCGAGGCGTTGAATAGAATGTAGATGCTAGTTTACGGAAGCAAGTATCGATAATATGTTTGTATCTCCATACTTATATTTCTTCTCTTATAAAAAACCGAGTTGGTGATGATGGTACGTGTGCCATCTTGCAATATAGACCGTCCGTTCTATATCTGACGGATGGAAATTAAACTAAAAGATACTCGCACCCCTCTCCACATTTGCAGACAAGGCCTTCCCTCATTCATCCTTATCTCCAACAAACCTCATTGTTGAGCAATTAAGAAAGGAAGCCTCTGGAACAAACTAACCTGGTGGCCGCTGCCGGCGTCGTCAATCCCCATGCCTCCGCTCAGTCCCGCCACCAACCACCACCACACCCCACTCCTCTTCACCTTATCTCATATTTCTCGAGATATCATTAGTTTTTACACATGGGATTACTCCCGCAAGGGTCAATCACAACAAGTGTTTTATAAAAAAATGCATCTTGATGTTCCGTGCAATGCACGGATCTTGCTAGTACTCCTACACAAGACTAAGTTGGTGATGCTGGTGTGTCTGCCATCCGTCGTTTCTGACCATTAGATCTACATCTAACGATTGTGAGGTAAGTTGTTGCCTTTTCTCACCAACATCCCACTTGTCTACCAATTTGCAGAAAAACCCATAATTAGTATCATAAAACCAACCACATCCCTCCCTGACCTCACCAAAACAGCCCAAGGAATATATTCTAATTGAAACAAAATATATCTCTAGTGACATATGTATATCAAAATTAGAGTGTTTTGTACCAAGTTTGTGAATAAGTATTATTCTAATTATGATTCGTTGCAACGGACATGAACATTGCTAGTATTTCCAACCATGCATTTTTTCCTAGTATTCCATAGTTTCGAGTTTTCCATCAAGATATTAGTCACTCATGGTTGATATTTACTTTCCATCATGTACACATATGCACTATGTAACTAGCCTTCCTTATTGGCTTCCAAAGCTTAACTTTCACTCCTACTTACAATATGTAGAGTATTTAACAAAAAACTACCACTTTCAACCAGCCCTAGGAAGAATCTATTGTACAAAAAATAGCAAAAACATACCCAAAATTTCTTAATCCACGCCAAAAACTACCTAGTACTCCTACCGATTAGGTTCGTTTAAACCCATTTATGACAGGGTTGGCCCACACGTCCGTGCTGAGAGGAAGCTTAAACCAACACATTTTGTTTGACCGTTGACACGAGGGACCCACATCTGACCTTCTATCCTGTTATTCCCCCTCAAATCATTATTTTTCCTGAACATTACTTCAAACAGTACTAATGCGTGTTTGTCGGTGGCGCCGGTGATGAGCGAGTTGGCCGCCGCTCCGCCGGACGGGCCGGACGCCACGCTGGCCTCCGCACGGGTTGGCAGGCTGGCCCGAGCGTGACTCACGAGCGAGCAAGCCGCCGCGCTGGCCTTCGCTCGAGCCAGATGGCTGGCCTTAGCGCGGCGCGCGCGAGCAAGCCGCTGCGATGCCGTGCCAATCTAGCTAGCAAACCTTGCAGACAAGCAGCTGGGCGGAGCTATCTTGGCTAGCTAGCGGCCGCGAGCGCCGGACGGAGCTGGCATCCGGGCTGCCGCAACATGGGCTCCGCACCGCCGGCGGTTTTGACCTCGCCTTCTGCCGGCGGCGGTAGCTGCGTCCCATGGCCAAGGATGACTAGGTGGACGGGCCGGAGGTAGGAGGTCACTCGAGGATTTGTGTTGGTAAGAGCATGTACAATGGTTGATAAGGTAGTCTTATCTTAAGTCTGCCATGTATGCAAGTGGTAGTAGTTTCTTGGCATTTTAGTGGTTTCTTGCATTATTAGAGCAAGTACAATAGAGCTGAGTCAGCGGGCTATAAGAAATAAACTAGTATATTTCTGCTTACTTGGATGAAAGAGAAGAGGACAGAGAAGGTAAGCGGGCTCTTCGTGAAGAGCCAGCTCTAGCACGTGCTCCTAGGCACTTTGTGAGAATGAGAAGTGGGCCACATAATAAAAAAATAGTACACTCTTTTGATCTATTATTGTACATGTTGGCTATAAGATGGGCTGTAGATGACATGGCACTGGCTTATAGCCAGCAGCTTGCTATACTATTAACCATTAGGGGTTTCTTGTAAGGAACAATGTACGTACTACTAGCGACAAAAGGTGATTCTAGGTTGCGTTGTACTCCAACGAGTACTACTAGTGGTCGCGGGAGTGTATACCTCGTTTTGTGGGTTCGATCCCGGCCGAACGCACGGCGGCCTTTTTTTAAATAGTAGTACTACACTTCGCTGCGAGCCAATATTTTACACGGGTAGTTTGAGTTTTGAAGTCAAACGGACGTGCGGCCCCACAATCTGGGTGCACTAGACAGCCTAGCCACGTGAACGGGTTTTCCTTCCCAGCATCCCGTGGCTCGCGTGCTCGCCCTAGCCGCACCTCGCTTGCAGCTTCCAGCTAGTAGCATATTTAAACTAGCGCCTCCCAGTTAAGCCCGAGGAGCCGGAAAAGCCTGGCGGGGCATTGGGAACTGTGCAATATGGCTCTGTACGTAAAGTGCTCTACTACTACTCTGTAGCTTGTGGCGTTGCACGCATGGACTTCACTCCATTATCGGCTCTACTATAAAAGAAATTCCTCTTGACGTGTTTTTTTTGAAACGGAGGCAAAAGCTTTGCTTCATCTCATTCATAAAGAAAGAACTACTAACAAAGTTCGACGAGATCCATTACACCTCCACAAATGGAAGCGAAAAGCCTAGTCTCGCTGTATCAAATAACTCAAATGTTCTGCCCCCGCAGTAACCGTCGCTGATAAACAGGCTGCTAGTGTGTGTGTGAGAGGAGCGGCTGAGTAGGCCAGCTACGTGAGAGGAGCGGCTGAATAGAGCACCGAGAGTACCCACTAGGCCACTACGCAGGTGTACTTCCCCTGCATTGATAGTACAGCGATGGTTCTAGAGAACAGTAGTACCCTCCACTTCCAATTGTAGCTCCTTGGCCCTGAGATTCAAGAGTTGAAAACTGGTGCACTATACTAGACTAGACTAGAAGTACAGTACATCGCACTACTAGTTGAGAAAAGTAGTACTAGTACTGCTACAGTACGAGTACGTACTCCTCCGTCACATAATGTAAGACGTTTTTTGACACTAGTTGGCGTGTACAAAAAATGGCAAAAACATACCCAAAATTTCTTAATCCACGCCAAAAACTACTACCTAGTGCCAAAATTTTCTTACTAGTGCTATTATTTACAGTATAATGCAATCCCATAACGTTCCATAATGCTAGTACTAGTAGTAAATAATAGCCTCACCCCTTCACTGAGGAACGATCTACAGTTGGAAGGGACGAGGCCCTGCGGTTACTACGCTCTTATCTCCTCCTCGCCAGTTCCCCTCCCCCCGAAGAGAAGGCAGTTCATCGCTGCACCCATGGATTCGCCAGGCGGTTCTCCTCCTCGTCGGGGCTGGGAGACCTTGGACGACGATCCTCTGGGAGAAATCGCACGCCGCTCCGACGTCCTCACCGCCGCAAGACTCGGTGCTTCCTACACCAACTTTTTCAAGACGCTGCTTAAACAGGCTTGGGAAAAGGCCATGCTTGTTGGTCTTCCATGCGTCCTCGAGGAGAAGGTTCTTCTATGGGACAATCCTTCGAACAGTCCACCGCTCCCTGGCCATGGTTGCACGTTGACTCCGCTAGAGTTGCCGACGTTGAGAGGTAGTCGGATTTTGTCCGATGAGCAGGTCAGTAATGGAGTTTGATCATGTAGTACTTAGTTATTCCATTTCCATCCCGTAATTTCTCCGCTGCCCAGCGTCTTATATATAGGTCTGGGTCGGTGCCAATGAAGATTGGCTTGCATACCTCCGGCCGGTACCACCATCATTTTGCACAACATCCACAGCAGTGCGGCCGTTCTGGTAGACCCCTTCTCCACCATTGGGATCGGCCTTCCGGACTGGCTGGGCTTGAATACGTATGATGATGCCTACATGAGATTGAAGAAGATAGCAATTGCGGACCCGCCGACAAAGCAACGCGGCTACGACGATTACTATCTCATCGCGGTGTTCGACATAAGGATTGCCATCAATGCAAGAGGCAGTAACGGTAGAGGCTGGCACATGTTGGCGGCGACGGATTTGTACCCCTACACGTTCGAAGACACCGCGCGCCATCTAGGCCGCATCTTCGCGGTGACAAGCCAGGGGACTTGATTCATCTGGTTTCCATCCTACGGTACGGGAGATTACAAACGGAATGCACAAACCATCATTTGCATCCCTAACGGTACTCCATTATTTTGCAGGGACCAGTCATCCCCCGATCAAAATAAGATCGCCGATCCTGGATGTGCATTTGCATCCGCGATTCGGTCTAACCTGGAACCTTGTAGCTGACTTTGGCATATTGAGATCAACTATCTTAGCATTCGTTACCCATGGTACCACTGATGTGCAACATGGTCACACAATCTACCACGATCGGACCGTCACCATCTACCCAGGTATTCCATTTTTTAACCCTCTCGCCTTCTCTTTCATTGTTGTACTAGTAGTATACTTTGTAGTACTAGTAGGAGTACTTTTTACCTTGGAGGACGCGTATAGCTAGCTAGGCCCTTGAAGACTTGAACCCACTAGCTGCCACCATTTTAGTTTTCCATGTCTTACTATCTCATCCATGTAGCCAAGAGTGGCTATATATAATAAGCCAGTTATTTTACTTCCTCTATACCGGAGTAGTACTATTTGCTGCACAGTATTACTGACCGCCATATTTGAGCACAACATTATTATGCATGGACCTTGACTATGTACGTCACCATGTGTCCAGATCTGGGATGCCGCGTGTACCAGATGAACGGCGCCGAGTTCGACCCCCGTGATGCTACGTGGGTGCCGAGGAACACTCTTGGATAGTACTCGCTTTTCATCGGGGACAGCTACACCATTGTGAAGCGGATGCCACCTTCCGTGCGTGACACGGAAGGCCTGCCGTTCATGAAGCATGGTTGTGTCTTCAGTGGGCACCGCCGGATGAACGTCATGCTGGGTCACGCTATCCCTGATTTATGCTGCTTCAGCTTGGATGAGTCTCCATCGTGTGGAACCGGACTAGAAAGCTGCGACAATGATTCTCGTTGCCCACCGCTATGGATCGTGCCATCCATGAAGAACACCTGGGACTGGAACCTGGAGGAGGACATGTAGCCCATCTATAACGTGTAAGTGGAGTACGGTAATTGTGAACGGTAGCGCTATGAATATATGTAGACTAGTCGTGCACAAATGTATCACATGAATTGGAGATGAACTTGTGTGTCATACTAGCATTTGTCCTTTAGAATTTATTACTAGTAAATGTGTTATGTGTACGTGCAACTTGTGTGGTTGTTGCACGGGCTCCAACATGCTCTTTGAGAAAAAAAGGTGGCACAGCTTTGGATATACGTGACGTGGCGGCATCATACAGTAGCATCGTTCGCTATAGTTGTAGTACACTCCTACTAGGACGACAACTCCTATAAAACCTTGCGCTTGGCTCTTTGCCTCTTCGGGAGGTTCAACAGTTCGTACTCGGGTGAACCTTGCACTTGGCTCTTCGCCTCTTCGGAAGGTCCAACAATGATGATACTACAGTACAATATGCTTCTGGCAATCTGACACCGATTGAACTGCTGCACGTCCAGCGCGAGGGCGAGGGAGAGGGAGAGGGAGAGGGCACTGTAGTCAAAACCCTCTCCTCGTCCTGCGAACCACCGCGCGTGGGCGAGGGAGAGGCGTAGTAAGCAAGCTTCTCCTTGTTCGGCGAGTTGACAGGACACATCAAAGCAGTACTAGTACTAGTAGTAGTAGTCCATACTGCGTCCTTTCCGATTAATATGGCTTAATTTGAAACGAGAAAAATACACTGGCGGTCAACGTATGTAACAATACGCTCTTTACGGTCACTACATATAGTTTTGCGGTGATTATACAATCACTAGCTCATCGTAGAGCACCGTATTGCACCCTACTGACCGGCCACATAGTCGACGTGGCACTTTGTTGACTAGTTAAATTGTCACCTGGTTTCTGGGTCCCACCTATCAGTTGGCAGAGCAAAGAAATCAGTTAAACAAAACTTTACGCAGGCGCGACACGAGTCCAACCCTTGCGCGCGAACCGCCCTGGCTGTGTATGTGAGTGCATGCACGTGTCCTCCCTCGGTCTTCCAACAAAGAGTGTACATCGGCTATAAAACAAAGAGTGTAGTACATGATGTACATCTACACTTCCAATGCATTTAGCCTTTAATCTAAATCGATATTGATTGACTAATGCACCAACTTGTGCTGTAGGTATAGGCTACATGTCTATCCTTAATTACAGCATGCAACAGCCTTCATTTAATCTTCTTATCTCAATGGTCGCATGCACACATAAGTCTGCTACTTTTGGGCGTTAATTATGCCCTGGTCAATGTGTAAATCTCTAAATGTACAGTCTTTCACGGATGTAGGGAGTAGGTTGAGCACTTGAGCGTGAGCGTGTGTGTTCCGTCGTGTGCTGTGTGCCGCATGGGTGCGTGAGTGTTGTGTGCGTCCATGTGTACGTGTGAGTGTTGCATGTTGCATGAATGCATGCATGGGGCTTACTCCCTCCCATTGACATGTTCATATTTCAAGCTTCCTCTGTTCCCTTCATATGGTGATACTCCCTCTGTTCCCAAATAGTACGGAGTAAAAGCCTCCCTCTGTTCCCAAATACGGAGTATTTGTCTTTCTATAGATTTCAACAAGTGACTAGGTACGGAGCAAAATGAGTGAAGTGAGCGTAGAGGCATAGGGATACTGTAGAAAGGAAGTCCTCGCGATCCATTATTCCCCATCTCGGTCAGAGAGAACTATTCAACTAGTCTTCGCAGTGAAGTGACAATACACGCTGCAGCAGATGGGACACGTAATTAATAAGCTGAACCAACGTGTTGGTGTTACTAAATCGGCCTTACCCAATACTGCCATCATGTTTGCCAGTAGAGCATGCTTCCGCAAATACGCCTACGCACCTCTGTCCTCCATTAACTGACATATGGGCCCTGTTGTGGTAGACCCACATGTCATCGGTGTAACTATTTACACTCCGAAGGATGGTATATCCTGGTAGTAGTACTAGTAGAATTGAGATTGAATGCACTTTCTTCCCCGTCTTCCACTCTTCTTCCTCCTCTCTTCTTCTTCCTCCTCTCTTCCCCATCGTCAGTCGCACACCATTTACCCCCGCTCACTGCTCGCCCACCCGCGCCATCTTCCTTGGTAGCTCGCGCGTACCATATCCCCCCGCTCACTGCTCGGCCACACGAGGAGAAGCTTCTTCACTCGCCCGCCCGAATCCACTTCCCCGCTGGCTCGTAGGCACCAAAAACCCCAATGGAAGAACTGACTGACACGCAGAGCAGTGATTGGAATTCCCTCCCCGATGTTCTCTTGGAGCAGATCTGTAGTCGTATGGACCTACTCAGCACCGTCCGTCTGGCCGCATGCTCGGTGTATTTGTATCGTCTACTCGTCTGCAACCGGCCGGCTCTTTTCAAGACACCCTGCTTGCTGATGCCCGATCCTCGCAGGTGGCCCAGACACCGACTTGACGATCCTACGGAGGTTGCCGTGGTTCCCCTCGACATGCTACCACTACCCATCCACCTGTCCTTCATGCGCGGCCACTACTGGGCGGGCATGAAGGCCAACTGGATCGTCCTCATCCACCACACCGGTAGTCCGTGGCGTCTCGTGGATATCTACACCCAGCAAGAGATCACCCTTCCAATGTTGGATACCGCCGCCATCGAGCCTCGCGGCCCGCCGGACACTCCTGCCTACTACGCACGAGACGCGTCAAGCTTTTGGCTCGACCTCTGTTTGCAGAAAGTTGTAATCTGCGAAGTGCCCACACCATCAGAAGACTACATGGATTACAAGCTCATTGCCTTGTTCAACATGGGATTAGTCTATCTGGAATCCGGTCGCCATACATGGTTATGGCTCATCATCAATCCTGTTGAGGCAACATTTTTGTCTGATGCTATAGTGCACGATGGCATCGTTTACGCGGTCGACGCACAGATTGGCTGCCTATACTGGTGGAATCTATCGTCGTGTAATTGTTCTATCTCATCTCATCTTTACCTTATGAATACGACTGCCTGTTCATTTGTTACAAATTTAGAATGCATAGCATGTCTATAACCACATCATTGCTATATGTTCCTCTCATTTCCTAGATTTTTATGACCACACATGTTATTGTTAGAGTTGATATGAGAACAATTGGCATCTAATGATTGTTAGAATACATATTATGAGCATAACATCATGATTGCTATATGTTACTCTTGTTTACAAGATTTTTATAACAACGCATGTTATTGCTTAGAGTTGATATGAGAACAGTAGTAGTAAGTGCTATGGTAGAATATGAGTAGGCGCTGTCATAGCTGTTTTCCTCTCATTGTTACATGATGTTTGAACCATGACATATTGCTAGAATATGAAAGCCATTGGCTTTTTTTAACTTGGGGTATGATTATGACCACGGCATTGCAATTCTCTGTCTATGATATGTGTCACTGTTATAATAATCTTAATTCCACACATACTCTGAACATGATTGTTTATTTTTGTCCTTTTGGTCTCCAATTTGAATTGTTGCAGCAGACGCAAATGCGCTGGCCTTCATGATTCTAGGACCTGGAATCATACCAGCCGATGGGTGGTGGTTTATCGCTCGTTCAGCTGACGGCGGTCATTTGATGCTCATTCGCACGTACCAAATTGACCAAACCATTACATCAAACCACATGCAGTACAATGCGTGGGGCATTCGTGACGTTGATGGCTATGGCTGCTTCGTGTTCGAGAAAGATCCCAGCTCCGTTGGGCTAGGCATATTCAATTGGAGGCGGGTTTACAGCCTCGGCAACCACTCCTTGTTCCTGGGCTCAATTATCCGATCATCCAACCAATCATCGATCATATCACCGGCGATGATTACTGTGCTATGCAACTTCCATTCGTGAGGGGGGGCTGTGTTTACACATCATACCATGGGTTTCATGAATCACCATATCCAGAGATTCGTCGACACAGCTTGTTGCCAGATAATCTTCAGTGTGTGAAAGGCATCAAGCTTCCATGCGATGGATGGCTTTTGCAAACCCGACATTCGGCGATGTGGTTCATGCCAACAGCAAATATGCACAACTTGATTCATGCTGATATCTAGACTGAGCCATGTATTCTGCTGCTGTAACACGACCCTCTTTTGTTGGATATTATGTACTGTTGTTAGTTTGAAGCACTCCTCTGGTTTGAAGGATAGATACCTTCCTGGGATCAAGTGCATCCTAACTCACCTGCGTAGGATGTACTGATAATGATGATGGAGATGTTGTGCAGAAGCCATATATATATATATATATATATATATATATCAGTTAGGCTGTACTTGTTAGTTAAACCTATGTATAAATTGTGACACTAAATACGACTAGTAAGTAGTACAGTAGCAGTACTAGTATACGTCGGTCAAATTATTCATCATGTCCACACATTGAATTGACGTGACAACATGCTGCGCGTGAGGTGACACAAGAATCCCGGCGGCGTGTTCGGGTATTCTGGACTTCAGATTTGGAGTACCACTTATCTGTCAAAATCTTTCATCATTCACTTAAAACAGTCGATTGATCATACATTGAGTACCATATAACTGGAATTACCGATGCAAGTCGAAGAAGGATTGGCCGGTGCTGCCGGCTGGCGTCAAGTTCGATCCCACGGATCAGGAGCTGGTCGAGCACCTTGAGGCCAAAGTGAGTGCTGACAGCGCGAGATTTCAGTCTCTCATCGATTTGTTCATACCAACCATCGACAGCGAGCACGGCATATGCTACACCCAACCTGAGAAACTTCCAGGTAAGACACCGATCGGCCGTCTACTTCCACGAACATATTCCTTTGTTTATAGCTCTATTTTTCTTTTTAGACGCAGACCTAGTGAAGCAATTACAATTTGACAGTTAATAAAAAGTGAAACAAGTGACTGCAACATGCCAAAGATGTTATGAAAATGCCAACTAGGTACACTAAAACCTGTATTCCACAATACTGCGGGTATCACACTGAGTGGCCTAAGGAAGCATTTCTTCCAGCGCAATTCTAGGGCGTTCAAAAGGGGCACGTGGACGCGTCGCAAGATACAGTCGGAGTGCGGCATGCACGCGATGTGGCACAAGACCGGCAATACCTTGCCGGTGATGGTCAACGGCCGGCAAGACGGGCAGAAAAAAAGGTTCTGGTGCTGCACACCAACAAGAACTTCGACCAGCAGAGGACCAACTGGGTGATGCACCAGTACCACCTCAGGGACCTGGAGCAAGAGAAGGAGCGGGAGCTGGTCCTCTGCAAGATTTTCTACCAGATGAACACTAGGGCCAGGAGTAAAAAGATTATAAGTTAGTTTGGTATTGGTAGTTGGACTACCTTGTCGTCCGCAAGTTGGTATTGTTGTTAACGATCTTTTGGTATGAACTTGCATTTGCTTCCAACCATCATGCCGAGGGTCGACGTGGATATAAAGTTGAATCATTTGTTTCGAAACGAATTTTCAGGCACCTGTTTTTTATTTGATGGGTAGCATAAGCACCCACCGTTCGAATTCCCAGTTCTCCAATTTTTTCGAAACAAGTGCATGCACTTATTATCATGATAAAAAAAACAATATCTGTGCTGCATCCCAGTTATCAGTCTGTACTTGCAGAATTCTCTCGTTTATTGAGCACGTATATTGTTTTTTCAGGTCGAGCAAGTTTCAACTGGGCTGTAGACTGCCAAGGGTTGGTTTTGTTTTTAACAGGCCCAACCCATGACAACAACGGGGCACAAAGATCCAGCAGGTATCTACTGGCCTCTGGCCCGCCAGCGTTAGTTATATTTTGTCTTACAACATCCGCAGGCAGTTTTTTTTGCTGAATCAAACACACAGCTCGGTTCTATTTTCCTCTTGAAACGCATGTCCTACATCCGTTTTCTAATCTCTACCTATAATTTTACTAGTTCATATACACGTATCATTATATTGAAAACACATAAAATTCCCTTTTCATATTTACATCCTTATTTTTGTTGTTTTTTCCCACCCAGCGCTGATTTTTTTACCACTGGTTTTCCCTTAAACCAACTCAATTGTCCCACGTCTTATTTGCTTACAAAAACAAAACAATTTTTTTGGCAAATCAATAAGTTCTTAAAAAATGTTTATCATTTCGGGATTACAACAGTTCGGACTCCACCGAAATATGCAAAATAAGGTTGAACTTTTTGACCGTGGTCAGGCAGGAAATGGGTTGTAATAAATTACTTAAGAATTAGCAAATGGGCTGCAAATTATAAAAAATAGCAAATGGGCTTTATGTTGTCTGCCACAGATTTGGAGGCTGACTTGTGGGCCTACTAAGTGCATGCGTACACAAGGTTTCTCAAAAAAGAAACTTAGTCAACAATTGACTCTACCAGCGTCAGACCGTTAGATGTCAATCTAACGGCAATCGTGCTTCTTCAGTCTCTGATCTTCCTGCCCCAGCCGCCCAAACCTGCGCCGTCGGAACCGCCTGCTCCCGCCTCCCGTGGCCGGCAGTGCTGCCGGGCAGGCCTCACGGCCCCATCATACTCGCATCCCTGGCCTGTCTATCCCTCTACTCACCCACACCTCCTGTTATTTTCCGACGACGGCAGCCGAACCAGTCAACCCTCGTACTCTCCACCGCATGGGCAGCCACTGCCGTGTCTTCCCCGGCTCCGTGTCGTTCCCTTCGTAGGCCTCGCCGTCGTCCACCGCCCTGGTGCTCTCGCCTCCTATTGCTTTCAAAAAAATCTCGTGTCAACATAGAACAATAAGAGTGTTTTGTGATTTTTTGTGATTTTTTGGGGTTCGTTTGGACATTTTTATGCATTAACTGAGTTTTCAATGCATTTATGTGCATAATTCAAATTTGAACTACATGCACATGCTCAAGTGCATATAAATTGGTCAAAAAATCAAATCTGTGTCCTTGGGTGCATGCTTAGGTCCCATGCAAGAAATGGGAATGAATTTCAAACACCAGGGCACCGTTGATTGCCGGCAAAATATTGAGATGCCTGGTTTTTAAATTCTAGTAAATCCAAAACTCGTCTGAAGTTCATGAAACTTGGCATGCCATCATGGAGCGGCATCAACATGCAGTGGTACAAATTTTGTCCCATTTAGGGCAGGTTTGGGTATATGCTTCTCACAAACCGAATCTTCTCACAACAAGCATGATGGTTTTCAGTAGGGAACCGCCCACCTTTGGGGACGAAACGATATCCATTGCCTCTTATTGCTTTCAAAATTTTTTTATCGTATCAACATAGAACAACAGGAGTATTGTGTGAATTTTTGTGATTTTCCGGGGTTCGTTTGGACATTTTTATGCATTAACTGAGTTTTCAATGCATTTATGTGCATAATTCAAATTTGAACTACATGCACTTGCTCCAGTGCATATAAATTGGTCGAAAAATCAAATCTATGTCCTTGGGTGCATGCTTAGGTCCGATGCAAGAAATGGGACTGAATTTCAAACACCAGGGCACCATTGATTGGCGGCAAAACATTGAGATGCCAGGTTTTTAAATTATAGTAAATCCAAAACTCGTCTGAAATTCATGAAACTTGGCATGCTATCATGGAGCGGCATCAACATGCCGTGGTACAAATTTTGTCCCATTTGGGGCAGGTTTGGGTATATGCTTCTCACAAACTGGAGCTTCTCACAACAAGCATGATGGTTTTCGGTAGGGAACGTCCCACCTTTGGGGACGAAACAATATCCATTGCCTCTTATTGCTTTCAAAGTTTATTCACGTGTCAACATAGAACAACAGGAGTACTGTGTGAATTTTTGTGATTTGTCGGGGTTCGTTTGGACATTTTTATGCATTAACTGAGTTTTCAATGCATTTATGTGCATAATTCAAATTTGAACTGCATGCACATGCTCCAGTGCATATAAATTGGTCAAAAAATCAAATCTGTGTCCTTGGGTGCATGCTTAGGTCCCATGCAAGAAATGGGAATGAATTTCAAACACCAGGGCACCGTTGATTGGCGGCAAAACATTGAGAATGCCTGGTTTTTAAATTCTAGTAAATCCAAAACTCGTCTGAAGTTCATGAAACTACGCATGCCATCATGGAGCGGCATCAACATGCAGTGGTACAAATTTTGTCCCATTTGGGGCAGGTTTGGGTATATGCTTCTCACAAACCGCAGCTTCTCACTACAAGCATGATGGTTTTCAGTAGGGAACCGCCCACCTTTGGGGACGAAACGATATCCATTGCCTCTTATTGCTTTCAAATTTTTTTATCGTGTCATCATAGAACAACAGGAGTGTTGTGTGAATTTTTGTGATTTTCCGGGGTTCGTTTGGACATTTTTCTCCATTAACTAAGTTTTCAATGCATTTATGTGCACAATTCAAATTTGAACTACCTGCACTTGCTCCAGTGCATATAAATTGGTCGAAAAATCAAATCTCTGTCCTTGGGTGCATGCTTAGGTCCCATGCAAGAAATGGGAATGAATTTCAAACACCAGGGCACCGTTGATTGCCGACAAAACATTGAGATGCCAGGTTTTTAAATTATAGTAAATCCAAAACTCGTCTGAAATTCATGAAACTTGGCATGCTATCATGGAGCAGCATCAACATGCCGTGGTACAAATTTTATCCCATTTGGGGCAAGTTTGGGTATATGCTTCTCACAAACCGGAGCTTCTCACAACAAGCATGATGGTTTTCGGTAGGGAACGTCCCACCTTTAGGGACGAAACAATATACATTGCCTCTTATTGCTTTCAATTTTTTTTCTCGTGTCAACATAGAACAACGGGAGTGTTGTGTGAATTTTTGTGATTTGTCGGGGTTCGTTTGGACATTTTTATGCATTAACTGAGTTTTCAATGCATTTATGTGCATAATTCAAATTTGAACTACATGCACATGCTCTAGTGCATATAAATTGGTTGAAAAATCAAATCTATGTCCTTGGGTGCATGCTTAGGTCCCATGCAAGAAATATGAATGCATTTCAAACACCAGGGCACCGTTGATTGCCGGCAAAACATTGAGATGCCTTGTTTTTAAATTATATTAAATCCAAAATTTTGTTAACCATTCACGTGACGCCATGTGTCTTGGTTTTAATGGTTGTAGGAGGTGCCGTGCGGACAGCTGCTTGACCTTGACTGAACGGGAGGCGTGCGAGCGACGTCCGGTTCACAGGCTGACCGAGAGGCGTGCAAGCTGTCCTCGAGTGCGCAGGCTCACTGAGAAGCATGCGAGCTGTACGCTGCGCAGGCTCACTGGGAAGCGAGCCCTTTGACTTCCATGGCCGCCTGCCTTGCTCGCATCCTCTCCTTTAATGGCGCCCAAGCCGCAGTTTAATTCACTTTTTAAATATAAAACACTCGTCGCAAACGTTTTAGTTAGAACACCCGTATTCAAACCGACAGCTTCCCCAGGAAGCCAAGATAAAATGTGCCGAGCAGGATTTCTGCAGCTCTTGATCGCAAACGTTTCAGATAGAACACCAGTATGCAAAGTGAGAGCAGCGCAGGATTTGTGCATCACTTCAACGCAAATGGTTCTTTTGGATGACCCGTGTGCAACCACGTATAAACAATTTGGTAAGATTTGTCATTCCTTGTAACACTGCGATTTGTCAAAATATGAAGCTAAAAATCATTAGCAGTATCTAATTTTTGCAACTAAAATTCAGTAATTAAGCATAGATTCATTCATAGATTAATCTGTCGTTCTTAATTTATACAAACAGTTCAACTCGACAGCTGAACCGACCTAACTTTTCCCCAATTGTTGCCAACCACGTACTGAAATAGCTAGTTCAACTATATATACTAGCTAATTTTAAGTGTGTTGTACAGTTCCACCACATCTATAGTTAGATGAACTGAACAATATAGCCCCGAAATACTACTACTACTGCTACTGCGGAGGGGCTTTGTACTACTTCCGGCTACCTCTCCTCTGCCGAGCATGCTCAGTAAGAGGCGGAGGAGGAGGAGCCTACCGACGAGCTGGGCAACCGCAATGCAGTGCCTGCCACTAATGCAGCTTCAGCGACGCTCACCTCGAACGCCCTCTACCGCTCCAGACGACCCCTCTCGAAGCGGTGGTTCTCCTTGTAGATCTCCTGATTCCTCGCCTCTGAGGCGGCGTGTGACGCGGCCATGGCGGCGGTAAGGCTCTTTGCATGCTCGACAAGGCGCTCCTCCTCCTCCTCCTGCAGGAACTTGGTGTAGCACGCAAGGTCGCTGACGCACGTGCGGGCATCCACCTTCGCCTCCCGCCTTCGGGCGGCGGTGGCGGAGCGGGTGATGACCCCGGCGGTCGACGGTGGTTTGGCGGCCACGGCGGCCGACGACGGGGTGGTGGCCATGATGGCGGAGCGGGTGATGGCCATAGTGGCCGGCAGTGGGGTGGCGGCCACGATGGCCACCTCCCGCCTTTGGGCCGCGGCGGCGGAGCGAGCGATGGCCCTGGCTTTCAACAGTGGTGTGGCGGCAACGGCGGCCAGCAACAGCTACCGACGGGCACTGGCGGAGGAGCGTGCGTTGGGTGTTCTGCGCACACCCAACAGGGACGCCACACGCACTACACTACGCCGGGGACTGCGTCGCCGCTGCGGTGTAGCCTCTCAGCTAGAGCTGTCCTCTGATGACGGCAGAGTGGCTGAGCGACGACGACGGATCGGTACCATTGGCGATTGTGGGAGAAGCAGACGAGATAAGCTACAGGGATGGAGGGGAAAATGCGACGCAGGACTCGCCGGCCGTGAGGGTTTTTATAGCAGGCCGGGAAGCATTGGGATTTTGGGGGATTTCACTGAGTCGGGTGGGAAGCTTGTGCGGGAACTTGCGAGGCTGCGCGGGAGCAGACTCACCGATGATTCATTGGCGCCACCGTTTGGCAAAAAGAACGCCCCTGCGCACTGCGCAAGCTTGCGTTGTAAACCGTCTGCGGCAGCGGGGTGACAAGATGTGCGAGAGGATGACGAAAGGCCACGTACACATACGGTTAATAAAAAAAAGTTTGCAATTTAATTACCTACTATACCACCGTCCTGGTTTATAAGTATGATTTAACTAATAAAATACGAATGCATGTCGCCAAAGATTATATAGTTGGATTTGTATTTGAACATACTTTCCAATTATATAATTTTTTAAACATGCATTAACATTTTGTTGGTTAAATTTGAGGGCAAAATATGGCATGGAATATAAAGGAGACTATAGACTACACAGAGGTGGTACCACACGGCCACTCTCTACGCAGCGACGCAACTGTCGGCCGGCTTGTAGGCGACCATTTCCTGCGTGTTCAACTGCTCTATGTGTGTGGTTGCTTACGGTTCAGGCGGCCGCGACGCGCTCTGGTCACGTCCCGCCGCGCATGCTCTGCTCTCGCGTCCCTCGGGGTGCTCTGCCCTCGTCCCTCCACGCACGCTGCCAGTGTTTGGGGCCGGCGCACGATCACGCACGTTCGTGTGCAAGCGGTTGCGCCGGGCGCGGCGCGATAGTGCAGTTACCCGCTGCAAAAACTGCCATGCGGACGCGCCGAGAATCCACGCCGCCCAGCCCCCTTTTATTCCTGCGGCCATTTACCTTCATCTCTCGTCTCACACGACACAATAAGCACACCCATGAGGACACATACAGAGAGAACATCGAGCGGTTCCAATGGCGCTCCCCGTGGCTCCAATGGTGCTCCCAGTGGCTGGCGACGACAACGGCGGGCAGTTCACCACGCATCACGTAGTGGACACCCACGTGAGGGGAAGGCCCTCTCGGTGGTGTACACGAACGATCCGGTCTCGGTGGAGAGCTCCATCCAAACTATGGAGCAGTTCCTTGCCGAGGACAAGTACCGAGTGGTCGGCTTCGATCTCGAGTACACCATCGGTCGTGCCGGGCATGATCAGAAGGTTGTCGTCGCCCAGTTGTGCATGCGACATGATGTCCTCATCTACCATTTCCACCTTGCCACAAGGCCTTGCGAGCATTTCCCCAGGTTTCTCAACAGCCCCGACTACAGTTTCGCTATGGTGGACACCACCAACGATCTAAAAGCGCTCAAGGTTTTAGACTTGAAATGCCCGAATCTTGTCAACATCTAGCACCACTACAAGGTCTGGGGCAGCGACAAAAACAAACTGAACTCCCTGGTTGACCTCGCCTCGGCCATCATCGAACCCAACTACGCGAAGATGAAGAATGAGAGCAATAAGGACAAGAACGCCTGGCACAGTGTGTGGCATAAGAGACTGGATGAACAACATGTCAAGTACGTGGCCATGGACGCGTACACAAGCTACGAGATGTACAGGTGGATCGTTGACATGAGTAAGTGTCTTCTTCCTGACAAAGACGAGGGATCGAGCCACATAGCAATGGCGGGAGCGTCACAAGAAGTAGATGACTAGACGATCATTTCTCCTACTTTAGAATGCATGCAATTGTTTATTAAGGTGTGTGCGAATGATCTGTATAGTCACTTATGTAATTGGATGTTTATTTCAGTTATATATATATATACATGTTATTCTACTATAGACAGAGCAATTCACACGGCTTATTAGCAGCAATAGTCTGTGTTATTATTGGTCTTCGCACACATTTCAGATTACGGACCTGTTTGCCACGTATCACACACATCTTATTCAGTTGAACCGTTTCCATTGTGTTGCCTAATCACACGCAGTTCATACCAGTGAACCGTATGCTGTATATCGCACACGCCTTCATCTGGCTGCCCGTTTCTTTTGTTCCTCCTCATCCCAAACAGTTAATTGAGCTGAACCGTATGCCCTGCATCGCACACGCAACTAAAATCTGAACTGTGTTTGATGCATCCGTCATCGCAAACGTTTTGCACCTTTTTTGATGGGGTTTTTACACCATCGTTTGCGATTATGGCATCGCACACAGTTTCGCCGAAGGGTCTCTGATCATAGTGTCGCGTTTGGACCATCCTGCAGTAGTAGTGTGCCGCCTTTTCCTTTTGAACTTGCAAAGCGTAACATATTCGTGCGATCGATCGATAGAAATCCAGAACAAAATGACGAGGGCGATGCTTTCCCGCGTGTTAGGCGGACTAGTTTGAGTGATATGACGTGCTACAGTGCCATCCACTTGCTCCATTTTTATGTAAGCAAGAGTCTACACTCTTACGTGGGAGGAGTGCGAAACACGACGGATCTGATTTTGATCGAGGGATAACTGCTCCCTGCGAAATAATGGAGCACTGTTCGCGATTATAGCATGATAGTTAGGGCATCTCCAGCGCTGGCCCTCAAATTTACACCGGCATCTGTCCGAGGACACTGATGGATGCCATCCAATGCTGCACGCATACCTTTCGACAACTATATGAACTAACTGGACGAAATTCGTGCAAACAAAGCAAATTTCAAATTAACCGGATAAAATTCATTACATTTCAAAAACTTTTCCTATAAACTAGACGAAATTCATTACATATTTCGCACAAACCGTACTAAAACCTACTGTAAACCTAATCTAAACGATCGCCGGCGCCCGACCACCATGTCCGGCCATGAACCCGAGAAAGCCGACCATTGCCTTTGCCTCCTCCTCATCCGCCTCGATAACCTCCTCCTCCGGAGCACAAGGTTATGAAGATTTCCGCCTCCACGTCGCCGTCCAGCAGCCAATCGGCCGCTGATGTTTATCCCACCAAGCTTGGCGTCGACAGAGTGGAGGAGCGGTGGCCTTCCTGGGACCAGAGCGGCGGCGACCGACCATGTACTACTGTTCCTTGCTGCTGGTTGCGCGCGCGCATGCGTGTCGGCTTCGTGGTCGTTGCGGTGGAGGGCGGCCGGGGGGAGCCGGCGATCTCCTTCGTCTGCTCCTGTGACAGTATGTCCAAGAGAGCTTTGGAGCACGCCCGGAGCGGAGCCGCCGATGTCCTTCGTCTACTCCTGTGACAGTACGTCCAAGAGAGCTTTGGAGTGCCAGGAGGCCATGGTTGGAGTGGTGCCAACAGAAGGAAGGGACCGAAGGAGGATGAGTGTGTGTCTTTGGCTATGGCTGGGAGCTGGGGCTCAAGTTAATATAGCGGGCGAATGGCAATGAGCCACGGTAGACGGATGGACAGCTGGTGCCGGAGTAGGTTCATCGGCAGCCGCGTGTCATTAATGTGGGCGGCGGACGAAAGGATGGCCATGGTGTCGTTAACGCGGAGCAGTTGCTTGCACCGGGATGCCGCCTGAGTGGAGCTCTCTCGGCCGTCGCGCTGCTACAATGCTGGCGCCAGTGAGAGGTCGCGTCGGGCGTGAATGCGGACGCTGCTTCAGTGACTTAACTACAGGTGCATTGGGTCACTGACATGTGGGGCCAACTGGCATCTGGCCCGCATATCAGTGTAACAACTGCACCTGCAGTTAAGTCCGGTGAATGCAGCATTGATGTTCTGGAGAGACGGTGACCGTTTCAGGCGGGAAGCGCGCGCTAGCGATGGAAGGGGTTTCGGTAGGCCAGGGCGGTCAGACGCTGGCGTGGTGGTAAAATTTGAACTCATGGATGACGAGCCTTTGAAGCGTATGCGGCACGTATTGACAACCAGGCGTCCATGCAACCGCTCTTGTCGCCAGCTAGCCTTCGACGACCAGCATTAGACACCACACAACCATGCATAACTTACAAATAATGGACGAATCGATCAGACACACACTCGTGTGCAGTGGCACTATGATCGGTTGCTCACGATAGTACATACTCCGTACCATAGTACCCTCTCTAGCTAGGCTGTTTTATGGATTGTCATTGTGATGGACGATATACATGAGCAAGGCGCCGAGTCACGAGTATGACCGTTGGTGTTGAGCCAGGTGAATACATGCTCGGTGTTCGCGGAGGCCTCCAACCAACGTCTAAACAGTAATGTCAGGCACCGCTGGGGCGCGCAGGTGACGGGCTCGCCGTTTGCGTTGCGCCATGAGCAGGACTTTGATTGAGAGGGCGACATGCATGCATTAGCATGGTTTGATAGCGTGAGCGTGAGTGTCTGGCTGTCTGCACGCGTACATGCTACTTGCCTCTATGGACGGTGTGCACTAATGTGTGCATCACATATAATATAAAAAAATCCGTTTGTGCATTTAACGCAAAGTATTTCATTTTCATTTGGCTGACGAGTGTGCGTTGCAGCGACGAGTCCGTGGTTTGATTCCTCACATATGCATAATTTTGTTTTTATTTCTTTCTCCACTGACAGGTAGGCCCGCATAGATAGATAGATAAAGAACACGAGCTGATGAGGCGCATGCGGACTGTTTGACTGGTCAACCAGAGAAATACAGAGCTATACGCTGAGCCAGTGACCGTATAATCACCATATCTCGTATACAATGATCAAAGTGAGCTATCAAGACAAGTTCGATGACCGCCAATGCATTTTACTCGGTAATAAATGACCAGGATTGAAGGGGAATCCAAATTTCCTTCGTCTTCTGTCCTTGAGCTCTTGACAAACCAATGCACTATACGGGTGTCCGGCCACTCCACCCCAGAGCTGTCACCAAGCGTCGTTCATGCCACCTCGTCACACACTAACCGGTAAGGAAGCGATGGCATCCCGCCGCGCCGAGTTCCTCGGCACCCATGACCGCACACAGAATGGTAGGGAAGCAATGGCATCTTGCTGTGCTGAGTTCATCGCCGCTCGCGACCTCACACCTATCTGGGCAGAATTTAAAGCTGCCAAGGCCGAATGGGCGGTAGAGCAAGAGGCGGACAAAGCCGCACAGAGGGAGCGGAAAAGTCAGAAAGCACTCAAGAAAACAGAGGCCCGTCGCCGCAAGAAAGAAGAGGACGCACGCGCTGCTGCGGAGAGGTCGGCGGAGATCCAAGCATGGTGGGGTGTCACCGACAAAGCCGGGAAGGAGAACGACGGCGTCTGGCCAGCATGTGAGAAGTAGTGGTACTAGTAGTTAGTGTGTGTGTCTGTGTCGCCCGTACGTTTGTTTAATTAATTACGAGCATGTACCAGTACTAGTTACTACTGTAGTTTTTAGAGCAAATTACCAGTACATTAGCCTAGACTCAATGGAAAAATTCCTATCCTATGCATCAAATGGCATCTCTTTCTCTATAGGAATTAAGATGCTTTTCATCTCACTTCCTATTATTTTCATATTCCTATAAACTTCCTATCCTATGAACCAAAGGAGGCCTCTGCTGGATTAACTATTGTAGCTAGTAGTACTGCTGGTATAGTAGTTTTCTTGAAGAAGAAAAATTCAACGAAGTCATGATGGTTCCTTCGTCCGAGCAACTTCACAGTGGGAAAGGTTGGGCCTGTGATTTGACGGCTCATTAGTAATTACTACGGCGCGACTACCAGGGTGACTCTCCCTTGGAGTTCTGCGGCATGGCAAGTGGACCAGGATGGTCGGCGTCCCACATGTCGGCGAACGGAAGTATTCTTTCCGATATCAAGGAGCAAGGAAACCGCGTGGTATAGTATCACTACTGATTTATATTTATTTTTTATTTTTGGTGAATGCTAGCATTTCAACTCTTACGACGAAGGAGTGCCAAACACGGCACGTGCTGGATGTCCCACACGTCAGCAAAAGGAGTGGGACATGAACATCGTGGTAGAGCGTCTCCACTTTTGGGTCGGAGACCACACGTAGTAGTACTAGTGGTATGAACAATACAAAGTGCGACCCAGAGAGAAAGACACGTCTAGTTGGAAGGTCTCGGGGCATACACGTAAACAAATATAAAACCTAATATGTGCCTCCAATTAATATAGTAGTAGTAGAGTAGGCACGTGCTCCATAACATCACGGGGCATTGCACGTACAACATTTAGTGGTAGTAAGAGACAAATGCCTATATGTCACGCATGTTCATACTATTTGTGCCTTTCTACTTCACTTACTGCGCTACATTACTCAGGTTCGTACGTCCACTCCTGGGTACATGTCCGTCTCGTAGTTCCAGTCCCACGTGTTCTTCATAGATGGAACGATCCATAACTGTGGGCAACGGGAGTCCATATCATCGTAGTTAGTGTGGCTTCCCACGATGGAGACTCATCCAAACTATGGCCAACCTCGATGCGGAGCAGTCACGTGCACCGGGAAGCGGCGCTCTCTCGATCGTCACGCTGCTTCAAAGCCAGCGCCAGTGAGAGGTCGCCTCCGCTCTGGCCGGGCATTAATGCGGCACTGACGTTCCGGGGCGACGCTGATCATTTCACGCGGGAAGCGCGTGCCGGCAAGGGAGGGGGGTTGGGTCGGACAGGGCGGTCAAACGCGGGCGTGGTGGTGGTACTGGTAGTTTGCAAAACTACTCAATTATTGCACTCCGTTTCCTAAGAAAATGTGGTAAAAAACGTTACTCCACAGCCCGCTTCCCTTCTCCTTCCTCTTCCACCGCCCGCGCACATCCGCGGGAAGCGACGGGTCAACCCTTATATAGGAGTGCTAGCATAAAAAGATGCATGCATGACCACTAAAATTTCCAGATTAAAGCGCCGCTCCGGCGGGAGTATGGCATATGTCATCACCTTCAGCCGGGCCATGGCTACCGGGCTACGGCGACCAGAGAAGAGGCGGCAGGAGGGGAATGAATGCGGCTACTATTTGGGTTCACCGTCCGGCTTAAATAAATGCGCACCATCACGTGTACCCGCGGGTGCACAAATTGTAACATACATGTCTGCTTAAGTGGGTGTCACGTAACTGGTTTGTGTGAGAGATTCTGAGAGACAGAGTGCGTGTGTGCGACTCTACTCTTCGGACATGTACTCAACATTTTGCATCGGGATATAAGTATAATGGTATTACACTTTAGCTAGTGATTTACGTGGCCATGTTAATGTGGTTGTGTAAAAAAGAATGTCTCTTCCTGCTCGTGATTTGCATTATATAATTACTAGCAAGATGCTCGTGCATTGCACGGAACATCAATATGCATTTTTTTTAAAACACATGTTGTGATTGACCCATGCAGGAGTAATCCCATGTGTAAAAACTAATGATATCTCGAGAATTTTATCGGAAAACTTGTATCTCGATAATTTCATCGAAAAAAATGAAAGATGAGAGATAAGGTGAGGAGGAGTGGAGCGTGGTGGTGACTGGTGATCGGACTGGGCGGAGGCATGGGGATGGACGGCGCCGGCAGGTGGCAGCGGCCACCATGCTAGATTGTTCCAGAGACTTCCTTTTGTATTTGCTCAGCAATGAGGTTGTGGGAGATAAGGACGATGAACGAGGTAAGGCCTTGTCTGTAAATGTGGAGAGAGGTGCGGGTATCTTTTGTAAAATTGTCATAGTTTGCTTTCTATCCGTCAATATAGATCAGACGGTCTATATTACAAGATGGCAGGCACACCATCATCACCAACTCGTTTTTTTATAAGAGTAAAGATGATAAGTTTGCTAACTACTAAAGTAAAGTGGAATTTGTCCATGTTATACAAGTAAATTAAGGTGATTGCTTATCATACGGGTAAGGTTGGACGAAGGGTGGTAGGAACAAATGCTCCGCCTAGAGCATGTGTGTGTGAGATGGAGTCTTAGTGTGTGTGTGGGGGGTGGGGGTGTGTGTGTGACGCGTGGTCCTCGGTGGCGGATGTAATTTAAGTGTGTGTGTGGCTTCATCATAGTGTATGATAGAGGCCACCAACGAGGGGGTGCGAGAGAGAAAAGGCCCGTAGAGAGGGAAGAGAAGGCGTGTGCGAGTGAGAGGAGTCGACATCGAGAGAACGTGTTTGTTCGAGAGACAACGAGGAAGACTACTATATATCGATGGTTCATGTAGGCGGGAATTAAACGAAGTGATGGTCTTATTGGTTTCGGGGATATAGGGGAAGAGCGAGAGAGGGGGTAGCTAGAAGGAGATTGTTAAGTGTGAGTGTGTGTTTTACCCATCCAGGCGGAAGTTATGTGCACACAAGAAGACAACGATTTGATGTGGCATTAGGGTTGAGGGTAATTAACTATGTATGGAGACATAGGAGACCTTGAAAGTGCATGTGCGAGAGGTATACATGTATACGTTGGATGTGTGTGTGTGCGCGCGAGCATGATTGAGATAAAAGAAAGAAGACATAAGTCATAAGATCAACGATATGGGAGAGATCGGTATGACAATATGCATGCATGTGAGAGTGCAGGGAAGAAGGCTCGATAATTGAGCATGTGTTTTTGTCTTTAAGAGAGTGGCGTGGGCTGGAGCATGCATCTATGGCGAGCAGAGGGAGCGAGACACAACGATTGTGCAAAAGAGATCGACCTATAAATGCATGTATGGAGAGACATATATAGTGTGGGCGATAGGACGCAAGAGTGCGTGCGAGAAAGAAATGTTGACAGAGAAACTACAAATAGATACAGCGATAGAGATACTAGCTAGAGGGACATCGGCTAGTTTGAGTGTTGGAGATGACCGCCGGGTGGTTCAGAGGGTGAAGTTATGTGTGTGTGAGAGAAAGATAAAAAGAGGGCACTTGACTGCATGTAGAGAGAAACATATATAGTGTGCATGATAGGAAGCAAGAGTGAGGGCGAGAAAGAAGGTTGATGGAGAAACAGATAAATAGAAAGATAAAGATGCTAGCTAGTGTGTGTTAGAGATAGGAGTCGAGTGGATCAGAAGGCTGAGTTATGTGTGTGGGTGTGAGAGAGATAGAGAGAGTGTGCATGTGAGTCACATACAAACAAATATTAGAGAGAAGTGAGATCCCGAGAGACGGAGTTTTGTGTCTGCGAGAGAGAAAGATATTTCACAACGAGAGTGATAGCTAGAGAGACATATGAGGGAATGCAAGATATCTCTGGGGAGAGAGAGTGTGTGTGAGCGACATACAAGAGAATGGTGGAGAGATATGAGACCCTGGGAGACAGAGTTTGTGTTTGTGTGTGAGAAAGAGATATTTAAGAGGAAGAGTCATAGCTTCTCATATCTAAGGAGCGAAAGACATCTCTGTGTGAGAGTGGGTGTGCGAGTGGCACACAGGGGAATAGTAGAGAGAAATGAGACCCCGGGAGACGAAGTTTGTGTTTGTGTGAGAGAAAGAGATTTCACATGGAGAATCATAGTTAGAGACACATAGAAGGGAGAGAGATATACCTAGAGAGAGATAGAGTGATGAAGGTCGAGGGAGAGAGTACCGTCAGTGTGTTGCAAAGATAAAAGATCATTGTCGACATACAGGTAGCATGAGAGATACCCGAGAGTCGATGAACACGTATAGGTCTAGAGAGATACTCCTATATAAGCATGAGTGATAGCTATATGAGACGAATATCTGGATTAAAGGGGATTCAAATATTTAAACTGGAGATCACGACATCAATAATATCATAACGCAAATTGGTGTATCAAACATGCATATTCATTTGAATTTGGGGACACGTGTAATGTTATATAGTTTATCAATATTAGTGATCCATAGATTCTTTAATTAGAGACAATGCATGATTTATATGCAATTAATGTCTAAACGGGATTACACTATATGTTGCGTGAGTGAAACACATTATACATGTTTGAGAAGTAAAAAAACCCGCATGAAACACACATTAATTGGAGACAGTTAACGAGGAATGCATACATTGGATTTCAACATAAAGTGGTTTCAAATATTTGGAAATCCAAATTAAGATGGATGCAGCCTTATGAATCTGAGATCATGCCATTTGTAAACCATATTTATGTATAAAGGGTGTTGTGCTTTTGAAAGTATATATAAAAATGATGTATATAGAATTTTATTCCAATCACAAATGGATCCTGCCCGAACAAAAATAGAATACAAACTGGATTCGAATTGAGTTGGCACGGTAAACATGCACTCTTGCTCTCCAAAAATTTGAACGAAGCGGGGAAGTCGCAGTAACCACCCGAAACCAAAATCAGTGAGATGGAAATTATTGCCTATCCCTGACACGCAAAGCCTATCGGCTCGATTTCTATAGGTTTCCATAGGGGTAGGTTTGTAGTTTCACTCAAACGGGACATAACAGCCTCTCACCCAGATTCATACACGGTGGGCGCCAAAACACAGTGTCTCCTCGGCCGAAATTGACTCCCTCCCTGATTCATACACGGTGGGCACCAAAAAGAAACTCTCGTCGTTGGTGTATGCGAGATTACCGTCCTATCCCCAACCGACTAATATTGTTGTGATGTAGGAAATTTTAAACGGGGGCTAAGTTTCTAAATTTCCTCACATTTGGGACAAGCGCGCCCTGAAGACATGGTTCCCCCCTTCCTCTCTCCCTCCATTTCCCCATTCGTACTCCGTGGGCGCCAAAACAGGCTCTCCACCCCAGCCTCCTCCGTCCGCCACCCCATCCACCGTCGTCCTCCTCCACCATGTCGGAGCTGATACCCCGACGTCGTCGTCCATTACAAGAGATCGACCTCTCTCATCTGTGGATTCGGACCGGGATCCTTGCATCCCGTCCTCTCGCTTCATCCCCGCCGTCGTCCACCTTGCCGGCGCCGCTCCTACGACCGTCTCATCCACCGCGCCCCGCCGCCACCATCTACCCTCCTAGATCTGCTTCCACGCCGCCGACAGCCATCGCTACCGCAGCACCGTCAAATTATCAGCAGATGCATACACGGCACCGCACCAGAGGCGGTACTCTTTCGTATCTGCTCAACTTATTTATCGCAGCAAGAAAATAGATCAACACTGCTTTACTCTAATTTCTTGTCCATCACTTACTTGCTAGTTGAAAGCAAACATTGGTTGCGAAGTTGCCTTTGTCCAGTTTGCACCTTCAGATCCGCCATGGCACGCTCAACAGTATACTCGCAATGCTTATGGTTTTCCCCTTTTATATTCCACACTAGTTAAATGACAGTAGACTAAATTTCAAATTTGGGTCACTCAATTTTTCCGAGCTCGCCGGAGTTCGCCGGTGCGAAGGAAGGGGCTCGTGTGGGCACGGTGGTTGTGGGGGCGGTGGTGTGATACGTCTCCAACGTATCTATAATTTTTTATTGTTCCATGCTATATTATATTCTGTTTTGGACATTATTGGGCTTTATTATACACTTTTATATTATTTTTGGGACTAACCTATTAACCGGAGGCCCGGCCCAGAATTGCTGTTTTTTGCCTATTTTAGAGTTTCGCAGAAAAAGAATATCAAACGGAGTCCAAACGGAATGAAACCTTCGGGAACATGATTTTTGGAACGAACATGATCCAGAGGACTTGGACCCTACGTCAAGAAAGCAACTAGGAAGGCACGAGGTAGGGGGCGCGCCTACCCCCCCCCCAGGCGCGCCCTCCACCCTCGTGGGGCCCACGTTGCTCCACCGACGTACTTCTTCCTCCTATATATACCTACGTACCCCCAAACTACCAGATACGGAACCAAAAACCTAATTCCACCGCCGCAACCTTCTGTACCCGTGAGATCCCATCTTGGGGCCTTTTTCGGAGCTCCGCCGGAGGGGGCATCGATCACGGAGGGCTTTTACATCAACACCATAGCCTCTCCGATGATGTGTGAGTAGTTTACCTCAGACCTTCGGGTCCATAGTTATTAGCTAGATGGCTTCTTCTCTCTCTTTGGATCTCAATACAATGTTCTCCCCCTCTCTTGTGGAGATCTATTCGATGTAATCTTCTTTTGCGGTGTGTTTGTTGAGACCGATGAATTGTGGGTTTATGATCAAGTTTATCTATGAACAATATTTGAATCTTCTCTGAATTCTTTTATGTATGATTGGTTATCTTTGCAAGTCTCTTCGAATTATCAGTTTGGTTTGGCCTACTAGATTGATCTTTCTTGCAATGGGAGAAGTGCTTAGCTTTGGGTTCAATCTTGCGGTGTCCTTTCCCAGTGACAGTAGGGGCAGCAAGGCACGTATTGTATTGTTGCCATCGAGGATAACAAGATGGGGTTTATATCATATTGCATGAGTTTATCCCTCTACATCATGTCATCTTGCTTAAAGCGTTACTCTGTTCTTTTGAACTTAATACTCTAGATGCATGCTGGATAGCGGTCGATGTGTGGAGTAATAGTAGTAGATGCAGGCAGGAGTCGGTCTACTTGTCTCGGATGTGATGCCTATATACATGATCATACCTAGATATTCTCATAACTATGCTCAATTCTGTCAATTGCTCAATAGTAATTTGTTTACCCACTGTAATACTTATGCTCTCGAGAGAAGCCACTAGTGAGACCTATGGCCCCCGGGTCTATTTTCCATCATATTAATCTTCCAACACTTAGCTATTTTTATTGCCTTCTATTTTAGTTTGCATCTTTATCATAAAAATACCAAAAATATTATCTTATCATATCTATCAGATCTCACTTTCGTAAGTTACCGTGAAGGGATTGACAACCCCTTTATTGCGTTGGTTGCGAGGATTTTATTTGTTTGTGTAGGTGCGAGGGACTCGTGCGTGGCCTCCTAATGGATTGATACCTTGGTTCTCAAAAACTGGGGGAAATACTTACGCTGCTTTACTACATCACCCTTTCCTCTTCAAGGGAAAACCAACCCAGTGCTCAAGAGGTAGCAAGAAGGATTTCTGGCGCTGTTGCCGGGGAGTCTACGCAAAAGTCAACATACCAAGTACCCATCACAAACCCTTATCTCCCGCATTACATTGTTTGCCATTTGCCTCTCGTTTTCCTCTCCCCCACTTCACCCTTGTCGTTTTATTCGCCCTCTCTTTTCCGTTCGCCTCTTTTTCGCGTGCTTCTTGTTTGCTCGTGTGTTGGATTGCTTGCTTGTCACGATGGCTCAAGATAATACCAAATTGTGTGACTTTACCAATACCAACAACAATGATTCCCTTAGCACTCCGATTGCTCCTCTTACCGATACTGAATCTTGTGAAATTAATGCTGCTTTGTTGAATCTTGTCATGAATGATCAATTCGCCGGCCTTCCTAGTGAAGATGCCGCTACCCATCTAAATAGCTTCGTTGATTTGTGTGATATGCAAAATAAGAAAGATGTGGACAATGATATTGTTAAATTGAAGCTATTTCCTTTTTCGCTTAGAGATCGTGCTAAAGCTTGGTTTTCGTCTTTGCCTAAAAATAGTATTGATTCTTGGAATAAGTGCAAAGATGCTTTTATCTCTAAGTATTTTCCTCCCGCTAAGATCATCTCTCTTAGAAACGATATCATGAATTTTAAGCAACTTGATCATGAACATGTTGCACAAGCTTGGGAGAGGATGAAATTAATGATACGTAATTGCCCTACACATGGTTTGAATTTGTGGATGATTATACAAAATTTTATGCCGGATTGAATTTTGCTTCTAGAAATCTTTTAGATTCGGCCGCGGGAGGCACTTTTATGGAAATCACTTTAGGAGAAGCTACTAAACTCCTAGATAATATTATGGTTAATTATTCTCAATGGCACACTGAAAGATCTACTAATAAGAAAGTGCATGCGATAGAAGAAATTAATGTTTTGAGTGGAAAGATGGATGAACTTATGAAATTATTTGCTAATAAAAGTGTTTCTTCTGATCCTAATGATATGCCTTTGTCTACTTTGATTGAGAATAATAATGAATCTATGGATGTGAATTTTGTTGGTAGGAATAATTTTGGTAACAACGCGTATAGAGGAAACTTTAATCCTAGGCCGTATCCTAGTAATTCCTCTAATAATTATGGTAATTCCTACAACAATTCTTATGGAAATTTTAATAAGATGCCCTCTGAATTTGAGACTAGTGTTAAAGAATTTATGAATTCGCAAAAGAATTTCAATGCTTTGCTTGAAGAAAAATTGCTTAAAGTTGATGAATTGGCTAGGAACGTTGATAGAATTTCTCTTGATGTTGATTCTTTGAAACTTAGATCTATTCCACCTAAGCATGATATCAATGAGTCTCTCAAAGCCATGAGAATTTCCATTGATGAGTGCAAAGAAAGAACCGCTAGGATGCGTGCTAAGAAAGATTGTTTTGTGAAAGCGTGTTCTTCTAGTTTCTATGAAAATAAAGATGAAGATCTAAAAGTTATTGATGTGTCCCCTATTAAATCTTTGTTTTGCAATATGAATCTTGATAATGATGGGACTGAATATGATCCACCTTTACCTAGAAGGCGTTCCAAAAATTCGGAGTTTTTAGATCTTGATGCAAAAATTGGTAAAAGTGGGATTGAAGAGATCAAAACTCTAGATATTAATGAACCCACTATTTTGGATTTCAAGGAATTTAATTATGATAATTGCTCTTTGATAGATTGTATTTCCTTGTTGCAATCCGTGCTAAATTCTCCACATGCTTATAGTCAAAATAAAGCTTTTACTAAACATATCGTTGATGCTTTGATGCAATCTTATGAAGAAAAACTTGAGTTGGAAGTTTCTATCCCTAGAAAACTTTATGATGAGTGGGAACCTACTATTAAAATTAAAATTAAAGATCATGAATGCTATGCTTTGTGTGATTTGGGTGCTAGTGTTTCCACGATCCAAAGACTTTGTGTGATTTGCTAGGTTTCCGTGATTTTGATGATTGCTCTTTAAACTTGCACCTTGCGGATTCCACCATTAAGAAACCTATGGGAAGAATTAATGATGTTCTTATTGTTGCAAATAGGAATTATGTGCCCGTAGATTTTATTGTTCTTGATATAGATTGCAATCCTTCATGTCCTATTATTCTTGGTAGACCTTTCCTTAGAATGATTGGTGCAATTATTGATATGAAGGAAGGGAATATTAGATTCCAATTTCCGTTAAGAAAAGGCATGGAACACTTCCCTAGAAATAAAATAAAATTACCTTATGAATCTATTATGAGAGACACTTATGGATTGCCTACCAAAGATGGCAATACCTAGATCTATCCTTGCTTTTATGCCTAGCTAGGGGCGTTAAACGATAGCGCTTGTTGGGAGGCAACCCAATTTTATTTTTTAGTTTTTTGCTTTCTGCTTCTGTTTAGGAATAAATATTTGATCTAGGCTCTGGTTAGATTTGTTTTTATGTTTTAATTAGTGTTTGTGCCAAGTTTAACCTATAGGATCTTCTTGGATGATAGTTATTTGATCTTGCTGAAAATTCCAGAAACTTTCTGTTCACGAAAATAATTGTTAAAAATCACCAGAACGTGATAAAATATTTATTCCAATTGCTGCTGATCAATAAAAAAAATTTCTAGGTCTTACTATTTTTGCTGAATTTTTGGAGTTCCATAAGTTTGCGTTAGTTGCAGATTACTACAGACTGTTCTGTTTTTGACAGATTCTGTTTTTCGTGTGTTGTTTGCTTATTTTGATGAATCTATGGCTAATAAAATAGTTTATAAACCATAGAGAAGTTGGAATACAGTAGGTTTAACACCAATACAAATAAAGAATGGGTTCATTACAGTACCTTGAAGTGGTGTTTTCTTTTCTTTCGCTAACTGAGCTCACGAGATTTTCTGTTAGGTTTTGTGTTGTCAAGTTTTCAAGTTTTGGTTGAAAGATTTGATGGATTATGGAACAAGGAGTGGCAAGAGCCTAAGATTGGGGATTCCCATGGCACCCCAAGATAATCTAAGGACACCTAAAAGCCAAAGCTTGGGGATGCCCCGGAAGGCATCCCCTCTTTCGTCTACTTCCATCGGTAACTTTAGTTGGAGCTGTATTTTATTCACCACATGATATGTGTTTTGCTTGGAGCGTCTTGTATTATTTGAGTCTTTGTTTTTTAGTTTACCACAATCATCCTTGCTGTACACACCTTTTGAGAGAGACACACATGATTCGGAAATTGTTAGAATACTCTATGTGCTTCACTTATATCTTTTGAGCTATATAGTTTTGCTCTAGTGCTTCACTTATATCTTTTAGAGCACGACGGTGGATTTGTTTTATAGAAACTATTGATCTCTCATGCTTCACTTATATTATTTTGAGAGTCTTAAAATAGCATGGCAATTTGCTTTAATTATAATATCATGAGAAATTTGATGCTTGATAATTGTTTTAAGATATAAAGGTGGTAATATCATAGTTGTGCTAGTTGAGTAATTGTGGAATTGAAAAATACTTGTGTTGGAGTTTGTGATTCCCGTAGCATGCACGTATGGTGAACCGTTATGTAACGAAGTCGGAGCATGAGGTATTTATTGATTGTCATCCTTTGTGTGGCGGTCGGGATCGCGCGATGGTTAACTCCTACCAACCCTTCCCCTAGGAGCATGCGTAGTAGTACTTTGCTTCGAGGGCTAATAAATTTTTGCAATAAGTATATGAGTTCTTTATGACTAATGTGAGTCCATGGATTATACGCACACTTACCTTTCCGCAATTTTCTAGCCTCTTCGGTACCGTGCATTGCCCTTTCTCACCTTGAGAGTTGGTGCAAACTTCGCCGGTGCATCCAAACCCCGTGATATGATACGCTCTATCACACATAAACCTCCTTATATCTTCCTCAAAACAGCCACCATACCTACCTATTATGGCATTTCCATAGCCATTCCGAGATATATTGCCATGCAACTTTCCATCGTTTCGTTTATCATGACACGCTCCATCATTGTCATATTGCCTTGCATGATCATGTAGTTGACATTGTATTTGTGGCAAAGCCACCATTCATAATTCTTTCATACATGTCGCTCTTGATTCATTGCATATCCCGGTACACTGCCGGAGGCATTCACATAGAGTCATATTTTGTTCTAAGTATTGAGTTGTAATTCATGAGTTGTAAGTAAATAAAAGTGTGATGATCATCATTATTAGAGCATTGTCCCAAGTGAGGAAAGGATGATGGAGACTATGATTCCCCCACAAGTCGGGATGAGACTCCGGACTAAAAAAAAAAGAGGCCATAAAAAAAAGAGAAAAGGCCCAAATAAAAAAATGAGAGAAAAAGAGAGAAGGGACAATGTTACTATCCTTTTACCACACTTGTGCTTCAAAGTAGCACCGTGATCTTCATGATAGAGAGTCTCTCATTTTGTCGCTTTCATATACTAGTGGGAAATTTCATTATAGAACTTGGCTTGTATATTCCAATGATGGGCTTCCTCAAATGCCCGAGGTCTTCGTGAGCAAGCAAGTTGGATGCACACCCACTTAGTTTCTTTTGTTTGAGCTTTCATACACTTATAGCTCTAGTGCATCCGTTGCATGGCAATCCCTACTCCTTGCATTGACATCAATTGATGGGCATCTCCATAGCCCGTTGATTAGCCTCGTTGATGTGAGACTTTCTCCTTTTTTGTCTTCCCACATAACCCCTACCATTATACCTTATTCCACCATAGTGCTATATCCATGGCTTGCGCTCATGTATTGCGTAAGAGTTGAAAAGGCTGAAGCGCGTTAAAAAGTATGAACCAATTGCTTGGCTAAAACCGGGGTTGTACATGATATGAATATTTTGTGTGGGGAAGATGGAGCATAGCCAGACTATATGATTTTGTAGGGATAACTTGCTTTGGCTATGTTATTTTGATAAGACATAATTGCTTGGTTAGCATGCTTGAAGTATTATTGTTTTTATGTCAACATTAAACTTTTATCTTGAATCATATTAAATCTGAACATTCGTGCCACAATAAGAAGAATTACATTGAAATTATGCTAAGTAGCATTCCACATCAAAAATTCTGTTTTTATCATTTACCTACTCGAGGACGAGCAGGAATTAAGCTTGGGGATGCTTGATACGTCTCCAACGTATCTATAATTTTTTATTGTTCCATGCTATATTATATTCTGTTTTGGACATTATTGGGCTTTATTATACACTTTTATATTATTTTTGGGACTAACCTATTAACCGGAGGCCCAGCCCAGAATTGCTGTTTTTTGCCTATTTCAGAGTTTCGCAGAAAAAGAATATCAAACGGAGTCCAAACGGAATGAAACCTTCGGGAACGTGATTTTTGGAACGAACGTGATCCAGAGGACTTGGACCCTACGTCAAGAAAGCAACCAGGAAGGCACGAGGTAGGGGGCGCGCCTACCCCCCCCAGGCGCGCCCTCCACCCTCGTGGGGCCCACGTTGCTCCACCGACGTACTTCTTCCTCCTATATATACCTACGTACCCCCAAACTACCAGATACGGAGCCAAAAACCTAATTCCACCGCCGCAACCTTCTGTACCCGTGAGATCCCATCTTGGGGCCTTTTTCGGAGCTCCGCCGGAGGGGGCATCGATCACGGAGGGCTTCTACATCAACACCATAGCCTCTCCGATGATGTGTGAGTAGTTTACCTCAGACCTTCGGGTCCATAGTTATTAGCTAGATGGCTTCTTCTCTCTCTTTGGATCTCAATACAATGTTCTCCCCCTCTCTTGTGGAGATCTATTCGATGTAATCTTCTTTTGCGGTGTGTTTGTTGAGACCGATGAATTGTGGGTTTATGATCAAGTTTATCTATGAACAATATTTGAATCTTCTCTGAATTCTTTTATGTATGATTGGTTATCTTTGCAAGTCTCTTCGAATTATCAGTTTGGTTTGGCCTACTAGATTGATCTTTCTTGCAATGGGAGAAGTGCTTAGCTTTGGGTTCAATCTTGCGGTGTCCTTTCCCAGTGACAGTAGGGGCAGCAAGGCACGTATTGTATTGTTGCCATCGAGGATAACAAGATGGGGTTTATATCATATTGCATGAGTTTATCCCTCTACATCATGTCATCTTACTTAAAGCGTTACTCTGTTCTTTTGAACTTAATACTCTAGATGCATGCTGGATAGCGGTCGATGTGTGGAGTAATAGTAGTAGATGCAGGCAGGAGTCGGTCTACTTGTCTCGGACGTGATGCCTATATACATGATCATACCTAGATATTCTCATAACTATGCTCAATTCTGTCAATTGCTCAACAGTAATTTGTTTACCCACTGTAATACTTATGCTCTCGAGAGAAGCCACTAGTGAAACCTATGGCCCCCGGGTCTATTTTCCATCATATTAATCTTCCAACACTTAGCTATTTTTATTGCCTTTTATTTTACTTTGCATCTTTATCATAAAAATACCAAAAATATTATCTTATCATATCTATCAGATCTCACTTTCGTAAGTGACCGTGAAGGGATTGACAACCCCTTTATTGCGTTGGTTGTGAGGATTTTATTTGTTTGTGTAGGTGCGAGGGACTCGTGCGTGGCCTCCTACTGTATTGATACCTTGGTTCTCAAAAACTGAGGGAAATACTTACGCTGCTTTACTGCATCACCATTTCGTCTTCAAGGGGAAACCAACGCAGTGCTCAAGAGGTAGCATGGTGGGGCCTCGCTGAACGAAGAAAACTTGACCCGCGTGGGGCGGGGGTGGCGGAGGAACAAAGGCGGTGGGGGCGGTTCAGGGGAGGGGGGTCGGGTCCGGTGGTTGTGCCGGTGGCCCGTGCGGTGTTCTGTATGGGAAGAATCAGAGACGAGGAAGAAGAAGGGTTAGGAGACGTAGGATCTTCATCCAACTGCTTGAAATGGTCGACTGACCCAAATGACAAAAGTCACGCGACTTGCATGCAGACATGCAGAATATGCTTCGTCTTCTGTTCTTTAACATGTTCCTCTTCTGTTCTTCTTTAGTAAGCAGTATGTTCCTTGTCAGGAAGGGGAGCAGGGACATCTGCAGTCGACACCTCTATTGGGCCGGTTCTGCTAAATGAGTTCACACTTCGGGTTGGTCTGCCATAATACCCCGAAAATGGTGGGAGCCGCGCAGTCTTTGATAAACTAAACTGATAGTAACAGTTGTGCGCCTTTAGATGAATAGAGCTGGCCTGTAGGTGATCGATAGGCGCATATTAGTAGCGGCAAAACCCTATGTTTTCCAGCCAGTTCCACTTTCCTGATTTATTTATGGTGGTTATGGTGTACCCCTATTATCTACACTACGATCTGCCTACTGGCTCTGCGCTCTCATTATCATGGTTTGGCAATAAACTTTCTATACGGTATATTATGAACCTATCGTCTGCCAACTATCCTTACATCTGGGGGCCCCAACAGGGAGCTTATTTTTTGTGTGTAGTTGTGCCAGATTATATTAATCTACTCACCATATTACAACACACATGTGCTCTCTCATCAGAATCCAGTGATAGCACACAAGGGTTTACAGGGAGCCTCTATTATATTACAATATCCTCTGCATTACAAAGATAATCTCACTACTATTTGTGTTTTCATGCTTTACAGATATTGTACGTAATCACAATGAATATAAGAATGCGCACATCAGAAGAATATTGCGGAACAGTTCATTGGGTAACAAACTTGGCATCAAGGGATTGAGGTCCATTGTGGATGCAATGAAACCCACATGCTCCCGACCTATAGATTCGTATTCAGAATATGATCCTAATGACTATTCTGAGCTCAAGGAGTCAAAGGCAGATGGCCTATCCTATTCGCCAATAAGGTGCCTGTTCTAATTTGGCAAGGTTTTATTGGTTGCACATATCTTGCATAAGGTGAATTGCATTTCTTTTGCTTCATTGCACCGCCATCTGCTTAGTTTACTCATGATATATGTGAATATGCCATGCCCATCCATTATCAACACCTATTCCATTTGTCATCATACCATGTTTTTCCATTCAAATGTTGTTCTTGTGTTTCAGACATCCAAAAGGAAGAGGGTGATTGCAGAACCTGAAGGAGTACAAGCAAAGTCCTTGAAAAAGGTGGTGCTATCAGAGGAATCACATAGCACCCGACGTATATTGGCGATAGAACCAGCGCCGCAAAACCTAGGATATCACAACTATGTTGGTCGCTGCTTTGCTCTTGTGAGTACGTATTGTCCTATCGCTGTCCTTACATTCATACCTGGTGGATTATGTGACATCATTGTGCATTATAGCTTGCTTATCCACTGTTCGCTCCAAATTATTAGATCTATATTAATGCTTGAATTAATGTAGAATAAACCCAATGCCTATGAAGAAATTTATTTCTGCATTGTTCTATCTGTTGTCCTTCATCATTGTACTTATATTTGTCAGCTAGTTCTTCATGTAAACTCTGTAGCTTATTTTCCCTTGTCCTCCATTTTTCTACACATCCGATCTACATTTACTCTTGCCAAAATATTGAATAAAACCAATGTTACTGAAGAAGTTTAGCTCTGCATTGCTCTTGTCAGTGCCTTCTGCCTGTATGTTGTATTTACATTTGTACTCTGCATCTTAAGTTAAATAATTGCCATTTGTTCCTATATTTTCACATCTATATTTACTCTTAACAAAATGTAGAATAAAGGCAATACTCTTGAAGAAGAGTGTGTGGTAAACTTCTTGAATTACCCCCCCCCCATCAATATGGACAAGGCCTTTATAGAGCCTGTCTTCACTACTAATGTAAGTTTGTCCTCCTCGAGCCTTCAAACTTTGTTGTTTATATTTGGATAGCTATGAGTGCAAATGCTGTTTATTTTTGTCGTCTGCATCAAATTGCTTGTTCAAAGTTTATAAAATAGAAATACATAAACATAAGTTTGTCCTTCTCAATTTCAGTCTTTAGTTGTACAATCTAGTTCCTTATTCGTACCATGTAAATTAAACTAAACATAGCAAGTTATCTTCTTTAGCACTATGTGTATGCTTGTGTTCTTGATCTGTAATCCAGTGGTGTGGTGAGACTACCAACAACAGCACAATGTCATATCCTGCTATGTCTCAACTATGAACAATGCCATATTATATTAATGTTATTTAAATTGTCTCTCTTTATTTACCAATCTGAAATGGTATAAATTGACAGTGCACTCACCATTCATGCGTATACGTTGTTTAGGACTACATCTATGCTTGTGTTCTTGATCTGTAATCCAGTGGTCTGCTGAAGCTGGCCGCTCCTGCACAATGCCATTTCCTGCCGTCTTAACTATGAACAATGCCTATTATGTTAATGCTATTTTAAACCGTGTCTCTTTATTTCTGACAAAGAAATGAGATTAATTGACAACACTGATGCATATACGTGCAAAACCTGTTATCTACCTACTTGTTTCTCATTCAGGGTGACAACACTGCTGCTAGGAAGAACTACCACAATGATAGTGAGACGAACCCATTGTTTGTCCCTCTAACACATATTCCATAGGAGAAGGCAACACATATTGAGGGTAGGGATACAACCACGAAGTCACATCTTGATGTAGTGTCAAACTTACTCAGTGACACAAGCTCGATGAAGTCGCCGCCTGAATCTGTTCGACTTCTTCAGTCTGAAATTCAAGCAAAAATACATGCTTCCGCTCAAATACGACTGGAACTCCAATTTGTATGCAAGATTAACCGTAAGTACAGGATATTTATTGATGCTATGCAGCTTAAGTTGGTGGATATGAGCGCCAAAGAAGCGCAGTCTCATCAGGTTGCTAAGCTGCTTGCGCTGCAGCTCCTGGGCCGGGCTAACCTTTCTTGAATTGTGTTGAAGTGTTGTCGGTTATGTCTATTATTTTGTCCGCTTGTTAACTTCCACTGGTGGCGACATGCCCAGTTTATGTAATCTGTTGTCTGGTTGCCCTTTATTATCACTGGCGGCGAACTTTGATGCCGAGGGGATGTAATATGTTGTAATTTCTTTGTTGTATAGTGTAGGTTTATTCTTGGTCGGTATGCTGTAATTTAGGCCGGAAGGTTCAGTGGATCTCAGTGTTGTCGGTCTTCAGGCCAGCCCGTTACTCATATGGTCCAAACCTAGGCCTATAATCATCTTGGGCCATTAGCAGGTCTAAACCTATAGTTGTTTCCTGCCTTTAACAGGCCGAGTAAAGTTCTGTCCAGTTGGGCCAGAGAATACCATGGGCTTTTAACAGGCTAAAACCTCGATTGGGCTAGCGTTGAGCCAAAAAAATCATGGGCCAATATAGGCCGAAACTGCCTAAGGCCCATGTTTGGCCCAAATAGGACGAGTAGTTAACAGGCCAAAATATATCTCGGGACTGTTTGGCCAAATAAAATTATGGGCTTTAAGCAGGCCGGTATCTACGCGGGCCATAGGCCTAAAAGTGTCATGGGCCATTATCAGATGGGCTGTAAGCAGGCCGGATTCAACGCGGGCTGTAATTAGGCCCAACTGTTACACGGGCCATTAACAAGCCGATAGGCCAGTTGGGCTGAAATTTATCCACGAAGTCTACGGGCCGTTAAGGGGACAAAAGTTACTTTGGACAAGAAATAGCCCAGTTTCTGCATGGGCCGTTAAATGGCCTAAAGTTAAACCGGGCCGACAACGTCCCAGATGCACCATGGGCAGCTAACAGGCCGAAACTATTATCAGGCCGAACTGGTAAACGGGCATTTAACAGGCTGAAATGCAAACCTGTCTTAGTATGGGCCCAAAAGAATAGTGGCCTGTTAACGGGCCTGATCCGATATGGGCCGTAATTTGTCCCAAAACACGGCAGGCTGTGAACGGGCCTGATCTAGTATGGGTCTCAATTTGACCCAAAACATGGCAGGCTGTTAACGGGCCAGCCCACTAGTGTCTGAAAAAACATGGTGGGCCTTTAGCTGGGCCAGCCTTTTCACCGGAATGGGCCTCTGTTGGGCCGTGCCACGTGTCGATGTATCATAGGCGCCTCCTGTCCAATGAGTGGATGACATCTGTCCGAACATTGAGCCGACACGTGTTTCTTTCGGCCAATGAGAATTTTACACGTGGAAAATTCCCATTGGTCCGGGCTGTTAACGAGTTACCGGATCCAAAACCGGACCCGATAGCTTAACGGCGACCCGTTACGGACAATGCCACGTGTCGGTCACCCTTGACGAAAGCACTTCTATGACGCGCAATTTATCGTCATGGAAGTGGACACTTCCGTGATGATAATTTTGGTAATGTCATGGAACACTTCTACGACAGCACAGGTATGACTATCTTGATTCTGTCATAAAATTGTCATGGATGTACATGCATGACAGAAAACGTGACCTACTGTGACAAACACGTATCATCACGGAAGTGTATTTTTTTGTAGTGCAAGTAACAAAAGTGAGCAAAAACGGTATTGCAATGCTTCGAAACAAGTTCTCTCAACAATGATAACATAATTAGATCATATAGCAATCCCTCAACGTGCAACAAAGAGTCATTCCAAAGTCACTAATAGCGGAGAATAAACGAAGAGATTATTGTAGGGTACGAAACCACCTCAAAGTTATTCTTTCTGATCGATCTATTGGGCTATTCCTATAAGTGTCACAAACAGCCCTAGAGTTCATACTAAAATAACACCTTAAGACACACATCAACCAAAACCCTAATGTCACCTAGATACGCCAATGCCACCACAAGTATCCGCGGGTTTCATTATACGATATGCATCACACAATCTCAGATTCATCTATTCAAACCAACACAAAGAACTTTAAAGAGTGCCCCAAAGTTTCTACCGGAGAGTCAAGACGAAAACATGTGTCAACCCCTATGCATAAGTTCACAAGGTCACATAACCCGCAAGTTGATCACCAAAACATACATCAAGTGGATCACGTGAATATCCCATTGTCACCACAGATAAGCACATGCAAGACATACATCAAGTGTTCTCAAACCCTTAAAGACTCAATCCGATAAGAAAACTTCAAAGGGAAAACTCAATCCATTACAAAAAGGTAGAGGGGGAGAAACATCATAAGATCCAACTATAATAGCAAAGCTCACGGTACATCAAGATCGTGCCAAATCAAGAACACGAGAGAGAGAGAGAGAGAGATCAAACACATAGCTACTCCCTCAGCCCCGAGGGTGAACTACTCCCTCCTCGTCATGGAGAGCGTCGGGATGATGAAGATGGCCACCGGTGATGGTTTCCCCCTCCGGCAGGGTGCCAGAACGGGCTCCTGGTTGGTTTTTGGTGGCTACAGAGGCTTGCGGTGGTGGAACTCCCGATCTAGGTTTATTTCTAGGGGTTTCTATATTTATAGGAATTTTTGGCGTCGAGAACAAGTCAGGGGGGTCCACGAGGAGCCCACAAGGACGGAGGGACGCCCTAGGGGGTGGGGGCACCCTCCACCCTTGTGGAGGCCTCGTGGCACTTCTGTCCCAACTCTTTTGCTTCAGGGGCTTCTTCTGGTCCATAATAAATCTTCGTAAATTTTCAGCTCATTTGGACTTGTTTGATATTAAGTTTCTGCGAAACTCAAAAACAAGGAAAAAACGGAAAACTGGCATTGGGCTCTAGGTTAATATGTTAGTCCCAAAAATCATATAAAATAGCATATAAATGCATATAAAAAATCCAAGATAGATAATATAATCGCATGGAACAATAAAAAATTATAGATACGTTGGAGACGTATCAAGCATCCCCAAGCTTAATTCCTGCTCATCCTCGTGTAGGTAAATGATAAAAACAGAATTTTTGATGTGGAATGCTACCTAACATATTCATCCATGTAATTTCTTTATTGTGGCATGAATGTTCAAATCCGTATGATTCAAAACAAAAGTTTAATATTGACATAAAAACAATAATACTTCAAGCATACTAACAAGGCAATTATGTCTTCTCAAAATAACATGGTCAAAGAAAGCTTATCCCTACAAAATCATGTAGTCTGGCTATGCTCCATATACATTTGATATTCTCAAACTTTTTCAATTTCACGCAATACTTGAGCATGAGCCATGGACATAGCACTATAGGTGGAATAGACGGTGGTTGTGGAGAAGACAAAAAGAAGGAGATAGTCTCACATCAACTAGGCGTATCAACGGGCTATGGAGATGCCCGTCAATAGATATCAATGTGAGTGAGTAGGGATTGCCATGCAACGGATGCACTAAGAGCTATAAGTTTATGAAAGCTCAAAAAGAAACTAAGTGGGTGTGCATCCAACTCGCTTGCTCACAAAGACCTAGGGCAATTTGAGGAAGCCCATCATTGGAATATACAAGCCAAGTTCTATAATGAAAAATTCCCACTAGTATATGAAAGTGACAACATAGGAGACTCTCTATCATGAAGATCATGGTGATACTTTGAATCACAAGTGTGGTAAAAGGATAGTAGCATTGCCCCTTCTCTCTTTTCTCTCATTTTTTTGTTTTTTGTTTTTTTGGGCCCTCTCCTTTTTTGGCCCCTTTTTTGTTTTATTTTTTTTCGTCAGGAGTCTCATCCCGACTTGTGGGGGAATCATAGTCTCCATCATCCTTTCCTCACATGGGACAATGCTCTAATAATGAAAATCATCACACTTTTATTTATTTACAACTCAAGAATTACAACTCGATACTTAGAACAAAATATGACTCTATATGAATGCCTCCGGCGGTGTACCAAGATGTGCAATGACTCAAGAGTGACATGTATAAAAATTATGAACGGTGGCTTTGCCATAAATACGATGTCAACTACATGATCATGCAAAGCAATATAATAAACGGAACGGTGGAAAGTTGCATGGCAATATATCTCGGAATGGCTATGGAAATGCCATAATAGGTAGGTATGGTGGCTGTTTTGAGGAAGGTATATGGTGGGTGTATGGTACCGGCGAAAGTTGTGCGGTACTAGAGAGGCTAGCAATGGTGGAAGGGTGAGAATGCATATAATCCATGGACTCAACATTAGTCATAAATAATTCACATAATTATTGCAAAAATATATTAGTTATCGAAACGAAGTACTACGCGCATGCTCCTAGGGGGATAGATTGGTAGGAAAATACCATCGCTCGTCCCCGACCGCCACTCATAAGGAAGACAATCAATAAATAAATCATGCTCCGACTTCGTTACATAACGGTTCACCATACGTGCATGCTACGGGAATCACAAACCTTAACACAACTATTTCTCCAATCCACAATTACTCACTAGCATGACTCTAATATCACCATCCTCATATCTCAAAACAATCATAAGGAATCAAACTTCTCATAGTATTCAATGCACTCTATATGGAAGTTTTTATTATATCCCTCTTGGATGCCCATCATATTAGGACTAAATTCATAACCTAAGAAAATTACCATGTTGTTTAGAGACTCTCAAAATGTTATAAGTGAAGCACGAGAGTTCAACAATTTCTTCAAAATAAAACTACCGCCGTGCTCTAAAAATATATAAGTGAAGCACTAGAGCAAATGACAAACTACTCCAAAAGATATAAGTGAAGATCAATGAGTAGTCGAATAATTAGGTGACTATGTGAGGACTCTCTCTCATTTAAGTATTTCAGATCTTAATATTTTATTCAAACATCAAGCAAAACAAAATACAATGACAATGCAAGGATAGCACATATCATGTGAAGAAGCAAAAACTTAGGTTCAACCAAAGCTGACTGGTCATTGTTGAAGAAGAAAGGTGGGATGCCTACCGGGGCATCCCCAAGCTTGAGCTTTTGTGTCTCCTTAATTCCTTTCATATCGGGATTTCCTAAATCTTAAAAACTTCATCCACACAAAACTCAACAAGACCTCGTGAGATAAGTTAGTATAAATCAACATAAACCTTATCATTCTTTACTGTAGCAAATCACTAAAATTATTATTTGACATTGCATAATAAATGCCTCTGCATTTTTAATAGTCATATCCTCAAATTGAATCATTAAACAAGCAAACATATGCAAACAAAACAGCAATCTGTCTAAACAGAATAGTCTGTAAAGAATGCAAGAGGAATCATACTTCCCTAACTCCAACAATTCTGAAAAATTACCACACTGTATAAAAATTGTTGTTACTCATTGTGTAAAAATTTCAAGATTTTATCATGTTCTGACTATTCACAAATATTCAAAACATAACAGCAAACTTTCTGTTTTTAAAACAACAACATATGGACTTACAAAATAAGCATGGTAAAGGCTATACTTGACCTTTTTATTGAACTAGAAGATGCAAAACATTATTCTAAATAATAGCAAGTAAATCAAACTAAAATGAAATGACGCTCCAAGCAAAACTCATATCATGTGGTGAATAAAAATATAGCCTCAAGTAAATTTACCGATGAACGAAGACGAAAGAGGGGATGCCATCTGGGGCATCCCCAAGCTTAGGCTCTTGGTTGTCCTTGAATATTACCTTGGGGTGCCTTGGGAATCCCCAAGCTTAGGCTCTTTCCACTCCTTATTCCATAGTCCATCAAAACTTTACCCAAAACTTGAAAACTTCACAACACAAAACTTAACGGAACTTCATGAGATGGGTTAGTATGATAAAGACAAATCATTCACTTTGGTACTGTCAAGACAAGATTCAAAATTGTTATCACACAATGCCTATTTTACCATATCATTTCTATAATTTATATTGACCAATATAAGCCACAGAAACTAGAAAACAAGCAAACGATGCATTGAAAACTGAATCTGTCAAAAACAGAACAATCTGTAATGATCTGAACAACAACCATACTTCTGTTACTCCAAAAATTCTGAAAAATTAGGAAAGCCTGGGAAATTTATATATCAATATAATGTAAAAAAATTCAGAATTTTTCGACGCTCCAGTGATTTTTAACAATTCTTTGATTGGGCGCAAAAGTTTCTGTTTTTTTTACAGAATTGAATCAACTATCATCCACGCTATCCTAAAGGCTTTACTTAGCACTTTATTGAAACAAAAGCTATAAAACATGATTACTACAGTAGCTTAATCATGTAAACACACAAAAACAGTAGGTAATGGTGTTGGGTTGTCTCCCAACAAGCGCGTTTCTTTAATGCCTTTTTAGCTAGACATGATGATTTCAATGATGCTCACATAAAAGATAAGAATTGAAATATAAAGAGAGCATCATGAAACATATGTGGCAAGCACATTTAAGTCTAACCCACTTCCTATGCATGGGAATTTTGTGAGCAAATAATTCATGGGAACAAGAATCAACTAGCATAGGAAGGCAAAACAAGCATAACTTCAAGATTTTCAACACATAGAGAGGAAACTTGATATTATTGCAATTCCTACAAGCATATATTCCTCCCTCATAATAATTTTCAGTAGCATCGTGAATGAATTCAACAATGTAGCTATCACATAAAGCATCATTTCCATGATCCACAAGCATACCAATTTTACTACTCTCCATATAAGCAAATTTCTTCTCATTCGGAATAGTGGGAGTATCATATGAAACTTGAATACTATAAATTGTTTCCACATTAAGACAGTAATGTTCAGTAAAAGGATATTCAAATTTATGACAATAATTATCACTACTTTTCATAACATAATTATCATCACAATAATCATCATAAGTAGCAACTTTGTTCTCATCATAGTCAATTGAAACCTCTTCCGAAATAGTGGAATCCTTACTAAATAAAGTCATGACCTCTCCAAATCCACTTTTATCATTATAATAAGATTCAACACTCTCCAAAATAGTGGGATTATTACTTCCTAAAGTTGACACTTTTCCAAACCCACTTTTATCAATATAATCATCGTAGATAGGAGGCATGCTACAATCATGATAAATTTGCACATCAAAACTTGGGGGACTAAAAATATCATCCTCACTAAACATAGCATCCCCAAGCTTGGGACAAACATTAATTGTAGCAAATAAATTCTCAAACATGTCATTCTCATCAAACATAGCATCCCCAAGCTTGGTCCTTTGCATATCATAAGCATAATCACTCTCATCATTTATAGTATGAATAACACCAATAGTATAGCAATTATTATCATCACAACTTTCTGAGTTGGTGCCAAAAAGATTTTCAAGATTATAACAAGTATCATTACTTTCCCAATCATAATCATCACAATGAGTAATAGGCATAACAATAATAGGAGCAACATCATTTGGGAGTGATACCTTTTTACTTTGCTTCTCCGTCTTTTCTTTTTCTTCTTCACATCATGTGTGGGTTTTATCACCCTTTTGGAGCTCCTTATTGATGAGATTGGTTGAATAAAAAGCTCCTCCTCGTTACCTGATTCATCATAAGAGAAAATAGGAGGATATTAGGAAACCTCTTCCCCTTCATTAGTATTATCTTCATCTTCTATTCATTTTCTTGTCTTTAAGTAATTGGCAATATAAGGATTCTCAATGCAATTTACCGCACAATACATATAAATTTCCTCTAGATCAAAATCAAGAAATCTCTCAAGGTTATATACTGGAATACCCTTAGTTATACGTTTCATTTCTTTATATCCCAGGAGCAAACTAAGTTCATTATGATGCGCAAGGGAAATCAAGTCATCACAATTTTTAGACACGATTCGATCATGAAACAATTTGCATTGGAGATTTAAATGACCACGTTCATTGCAAAGTTCACAAGGATGGCGAAAAATATTAAACTTTTAAGCACAAACATCTAGCCTCTCTTGCAACCATTCAGTTTCTAAATACTTACGCCTCTTGCAAAATCAATCTTCCCTATTTGGTATGTAATAGCAAACTCTATGCACTCCACATAAATTGACATGCTTGTAAGAAACATTTTTATCACAACTAGTGCAATCATCATTAGTACTATGGATACTCAAAGAATTCATACTAACAACATTGCAATCATGCTCGTCATTCAAAGACTGTATGTCAAATATTTTATTGCATTCTTCCTCTAGCAATTGAGCACAATTATCGGAATCCTTATTTTCACGAAAGACATTGAAAAGATGAAGCATATGAGGCAACCTCAATTCCCTTTTTTTGTAGTTTTCTTTTATAGACTAAACTAGTGATAAAACAAGAAACTAAAAGATCCGATTGCAAGATCTGAAGATATACCTCCAAGCACTAACCTCCCCGGCAACGGCGCCAGAAAAGATCTTGATGTCTACTACGCAACCTTCTTCTTGTAGACTCGTGTTGGGCCTCCAAGCGCAGAGTTTTATAGGACAGTAGCAAATTTCCCTCAAGTGAATGACCTAAGGTTTATCAATCCGTGGGAGGCATAGGATGAAGATGGTCTCTCTCAAACAACCCTGCAACCAAATAACAAAGAGTCTCTTGTGTCCCCCAACACACCCAATACAATGGTAAATTGTATAGGTGCACTAGTTCGGCGAAGAGATGGTGATACAAGTGCAATATGCATGGTAGATATAGGTTTTTGTAATCTGAAAATATAAAAATAACAAGGTAGCAAGTAACAAAAGTGAGCGAAAACGGTATTGCAATGCTTCGAAACAAGGCCTAGGGTTCATACTTTTACTAGTGCAAGTTCTCTCAATAATGATAACATAATTAGATCATATAACAATCCCTCAATGTGCAACAAAGAGTCACTCCAAAGTCACTAATAGCGGACAACAAACGAAGATATTATTGTAGGGTATGAAACCACCTCAAAGTTATTCTTTCTGATCAATCTATTGGGTTATTCCTATAAGTGTCACAAACAGCCCTAGAGTTCGTACTAAAATAACACCTTAAGACACACATCAACCAAAACCCTAATGTCACCTAGATACTCCAATGTCACCACAAGTATCCGCGCGGGTTTGATTATACGATATGCATCACACAATCTCAGATTCATCTATTCAAACCAACACAAAGAACTTCAAAGAGTGCCCCGAAGTTTCTACCGGAGAGTCAAGACGAAAACGTGTGCCAACCCCTATGCATAAGTTCACAAGGTCACAGAACCCGCAAGTTGATCACCAAAACATACATCAAGTGGATCACGTGAATATCCCATTGCCACCACAGATAAGCAGATGCAAGACATACATCAAGTAAATCCTTAAAGACTCAATCCGATAAGAAAACTTCAAAGGGAAAACTCAATCCATTACAAGAAGGTAGAGGGGGAGAAACATCATAAGATCCAACTATAATAGCAAAGCTCGCGGTACATCAAGATCATGCCAAATCAAGAACACGAGAGAGAGAGAGAGAGAGAGAGAGAGAGAGAGAGATCAAACACATAGCTACCGGTACATACCCTCAGCCCCGAGGGTGAACTACTCCCTCCTGTCACGGAGAGTGCCGGGATGTTGAAGATGGCCACCGGTGATGGTTTCCCCCTCCGACAGGGTGCCAGAACGGGCTCCCGATTGGTTTTTGGTGGCTACATAGGCTTGTGGCGGCGGAACTCCCGATCTAGGTTTATTTCTGGGGGTTTCTATATTTATAGGAATTTTTGGCGTCGAGAACAAGTTAGGGGGGCCCACGAGGAGCCCACAAGGACAGAGGGCGTGCCCTAGGGGGGCGGGGGCGCCCTCCACCCTTGTGGAGGCCTTGTGGCACTTCTGGCCCAACTCTTTTGCTTCGGGGGCTTCTTCTGGTCCATAAAAAATCTCCGTAAATTTTCAGCTCATTTGGACTTTGTTTGATATTCATTTTCTGCGGAACTCAAAAACAAGGAAAAAAAATAGAAACTGGCACTGGGCTCTAGGTTAATAGGTTAGTCCCAAAAATCATATAAAATAGCATATAAATGCATATAAAACATCCAAGATAGATAATATAATAGCATGGAAAAATAAAAAATTTACAGATACGTTGGAGACGTATCAGTGCAGCAGATCCACTGTTGGGATAGATTGTTGCGCCAACCTCCACAAGAAAATCTTGACTTTGGACGGCACGTTCACTTTCCATAAATTTCCCCAAGACTTGGCCTCTTTTTCTCTGTTTGAATTGTCTGAGCGGCCTTCGAGCCATGCTTCTCTCCTCACCTTCATTTCCACAAGCATACGATAGGCCGACCGTACAGAGAAGATTCCATTCTTTCCATGCACCCATGACCAAAAATCATCAATCTGTCTCATGCACAGGGGTATAGACATAATGGCTTTCGCATCTGTAGGTATAAAGATTTGAGAAATTCTAACTTATCCCATTCTGCACCCGGCAATATTAACTCGCCCACCAACTGAGGCGGATTTACTATCGTGGACATGACTGGTCTCATGTTAGATGGTCTTGGAACCCAATTATGTTGCCAGATATTTGTAGTTTGGCCATCACCAATACGGCGAATCAACCCCTGTGTCAGCACATCTCGGCCCTCTCGCAGTGACCGCCATATCTGAGATGGGGCCGATCCAAGTTCATCTTACAAGAATTCAACATTTGGGTGGTATTTGGCCTTTAGGATCCTCGCGCTTAGGGATTCCGGATCCATCAAGACTTTGTAAGCTTGTATTGCTAAGAGGGCTAGGTTAAAAAGTTCAACATCACGAAAACCCAGCCCTCCACAACATTTCGGCCTCTTCATCGTGCTCCAAGAAACCCTACTAGGCTTCCTTTGTCCTTCTTTACTACCCCACCAAAATTTTCTTATCAATGAGTTTAAGTGCTCGTTGAGACCACGAGGTAATTTAAAGCAAGACATTGAGTAGATAGGGACGGCCTGAGCAACCGATTTTATCAATACCTCTTTCCCTCCAGCAGAAAGGAGTTTCTCCATCCACCCCTTTATCTTGTTCCATACCTTGTCTTTCGGAAATTTAAAAGCTCCATTCTTGCTTGTTCCGACATCCGATGGCACGCCAAGATATTTATTTGTGAGAGATTCATTGGGAATGTTTAGGGATGTCTTTACCTTAGTTCTAATTGAGTTGGGACATCCTTTTGCTGAAAAAGCCCAAGGATTTTGATAAATTTATTCTCCGACCCAAGGCATTGCAATAGCTATCCACCAAGGAAGACAACTCATTAGCTCCAGTAGAACTGGCTTTGACATATAGCAGGCTATCATCCGCGAAGAGCAAATGGCTCACCGGCGGGGCCGAAGGAGCTCCTCGAATTCCATTGAGCTGGGATGATTCCTCTTGGGTTTTTAAGAGGCACGAAAGGCCCTCCGCTGCAAGCAAAAACAGGTATGGAGAAATTGGGTCTCCCTGACGGATCCCTCTGGATGGTGTAAATTCATCTAGCTTTGCACCATTGAGCAGGACCGAGAATTTAACCGAAGTTACCATTCTCATGAGTAAATCAACCCAGGACGGTGCAAAGCCCATCTTGGTCATAATAGCCCAGAGGCATTCCCATTCCACCCGATCATATGCTTTCATCATATCTAACTTGACTGCACAAAATCTGTTTCTCCGTGCTTTATTCCTCTTCATGAAGTGTAGACACTCATAAGCAGTTATGATATTATCCGTGACTAGCTGACCAGGAACAAAAGCAGATTGTTCTTCAGATATTATATCAGGTAGGATCTGTTTCAATTTGGTAGATAACACTTTTGATGCAATTTCATTACACAAACTAATGGGCCGGAACTGCATTAGATTTGTGGGATCTTTGACCTTAGGTATTAAGACAAGAACCGTTTCATTGATTACCTCAGGGCTCTCCTCTCCACGAAGAATGCGCAGTACAACATTGTGACCTCAATGCCACATAGCTCCCAGTGGTTCTGGAAAAAATGTGTCAGATCTCCGTCTTGACCTGGGGCCTTTGTAGGATACATCTGAAAAAGAGCCCTCTTTACCTCATCAGCCGTATAGGGAGCTGTTAAGCTATTATTCATATCCTCCGTAATGTTGACCGGAATTGAGTTGAGCACCGCGTTCATGCCCGACGTACCCTCTGATGCAAACAAATTTTGATAGAACTCTTTTGTTAATGAGGCCATCTCAACAGGATCATGGGTCAGAGTTCCATCGACACATTGCAAGAGTTGATCATGTTCTTGCGCCGACGCATGCTTGCCCGCCTTTGGAAGAACCTGGTATTACAGTCTCCATCCTTTAACCAATCAATACGGGAGCACAACCTCTGCAATATTTCCTCCATATGATATAGCTCTACAAGGTGGTCACTTATTTTTATCTCTGCATGTGATGGTGATAACCGGCCAAGGTCATTCTGTAAAGTGGCCAACTCCTTTCTGAGTTTTTAATCTCCTTGCCAACGTTTCCAATAGTAGCACTACTCCACTGTTGCAAGGATACCGACAACTCATTTGTGTGTCGGTTTGTCCTTCTTGCACATTGGTCCACATACCTTCAAGAGAGGAGCTAAACTCTGCATGCTTCTCCCAGTACAATTCATACCTAAACAATTTTTGTTTGATTTGCATCGGGTTGGCAGGCTCCATTTGTAGTCTGATCGGGCAGTGGTCTGACGAAGCACCTGTCTCATGGGTCAGGCTTGCATGGGGGTACAGAGACATCCAATCAGCGCTTGCCATCGCACGGTCTAGCCGCACTTGACAGTAGCCACCCCACCTATTTTCTTCTCGAAGGTCCTTGCCTTTCCCTGGTAGCCCAAATCATCTAGGGCACATACATCCATTGCTTCACGTAATGAATCTGCGTGGCTCCACACTGCCCAGCTCTAGCATGCTCATGCGGGTGGAGTACTTCATTGAAATCACAGATGCGCAACCACGGTAAAGGGCTTGCTGAAGCCAAAGGTTTAAGTAAGTCCCAAGTTATATATCTTTCTCCAACTTGTGCTTCTCCGTACACACAGGTTAGCCTCCACTTTGCATGATTAGGGATGGACACTTTTCCATCAACATGATACTTCAGAGTACCCAAAGACATCAAGCTTTATTCCATCATTCCATAATAAACCAATTCCGCCGCTACAACATGAACTACTAACAACACACGAATGATTAAAACCTAAAGTACCAGCAAGATTTTCGACACGTGCTTTCGATATTTGAGTTTCTACTATGCAAAGCATCGCCGGGGAAAATTCGTGAAGCTCTTGAATTGTCGCAGCTTTGCCCTCCCCACGACAATTCCAGCAGAGGAGATTCATTGTGCCCCGTGATCCTCCATGTGGGAGGTCGCGATCTTGCTTCAGTTTTGTCGATTGATGGTCCTTTCTTCCCCCATTCTTGTCAGCATTCACATGTGCCCTCTTCAGATCTTGCTTAGAAGAAGGGCTAGCTGGCTCCTCCGGTGGAGGTAGTGCAAGGAGGGACTTCCCGACAGGCACGCTGGACACTGTTCCTCCTACTGGTCCGCAAGTTCAGAGGTGCGCTTTCTGTTGTCCTCAACATGCTACATATCCAGTCCATGTCATGTTCCTTAGGGCATCTCCAGTCGTTCAGCCCCCAGGGAGCCAAAAAAGAGACGCCTGGGGGTGAACCGGCGCTAGATTGGCCCCTGAGGGCGACTTCGTTCCCAGTCGTCGGCCCACAGGTCGCCGCAGGCTTGGTGATATTCTGTTCAAATTTCTACAAACTCGGCGATTTTTGCACGAACTCGGCAATAATTCATTGAAATTTGTACAAAAACATAAAAAAATACAAACTACGCCTAGCCGCCGCCGTCGGCGCCGTCGTCTACATGCCGAGAAGCCTGTAGAAGCGGGTGTAGTCACCGCCGTCGCCGCCGTCGTCGTCGCGCCTCGCCTGTGCCGCCGTCGTCCCTGCTGTAGCCCTGGCCAGGGTCGCCGACACGCGGTGGGGCGCTGGACGGCCCGGCCTCGTCCTCCTCGTCGCTGTCGAGGACGATGACGCCGCCCTTCTCGCGCCCACGGCGATGGGCCTGGAGCTCCAAGTACGCCCGGCGCTGGCGGCACACCTGCTCGCGGACGTAGTCCTTCTTCGCCCACTTGAGGGCGGACTCGTCATTGGGGGCCACCATGTCGACGTGCTCCGGCTTCACGGGGAGCAGCCCCGGCTCGGGCTTCGGCCGGACTAGCCGGAGGGAGCGCGGGGAGGGCTAGGCACCCTCGTTGATGACGAGGGCACCGCTTCGGGTGCGGCGCCCGAGCGGTGTCTCCTCCGGCTCGGGCTTGACGAGGCGGAGCGCCGACGAGCTGGAGCCCGACGCCGAGGACGACCCCGGATCCATCTGCCGCAGCGTCCAGGAGCTGCCACGGCGGCGAGAGAAGGACGGCCGCGGCGGGTACTTGAGGCACGACACATTGCCGGTCTCGATGTGGTCGAGGACGGCCTCGAGGGTGCGGCCGGGCACGCCCCACCACTCACGCTGCCCGTCGGCGTTGAGGCGGCCGCGGGGGATGACGTCGTTGGCGGAAGCGATCCGCTCCTGGCGGCGGCGCGCTGCTACCTCTTGAGTACTGCATTGGTTTTCCCTTGAAGAGGAAAGGGTGATGCAGCAAAGTAGCGTAAGTATTTCCCTCAATTTTTGAGAACCAAGGTATTAATCCAGTAGGAGGCCACGCACGAGTCCCTCGCACCTACACAAACAAATAAATCCTCGCAACCAACGCGATAAGGAGTTGTCAATCCCTACACGGTCACTTACGAGAGTGAGATCTGATAGAATAATATTTTTGGTATTTTTATGATAAAGATGCAAAGTAAAATAAAAGCGAAATAAAAGGCAACGGAAATAGCTAAGTGTTGGAAGATTAATATGATGGAAAATAGACCCGGGGGCCATAGGTTTCACTAGTGGCTTCTCTCGAGAGCATAAGTATTTACGGTGGGTGAACAAATTACTGTTGAGCAATTGACAGAATTGAGCATAGTTATGAGAATATCTAGGTATGATCATGTATATAGGCATCACGTCCGAGACAAGTAGACCGACTCCTGCCTGCATCTACTACTATTACTCCACACATCGACCGCTATCCAGCATGCAGCTAGAGTATTAAGTTCATAAGAACAGAGTAACGCTTTAAGCAAGATGACATGATGTAGAGGGATAAGCTCATGCAATATGATATAAACCCCATCTTGTTATCCTCGATGGCAATAATACAATACGTGCCTTGCTGCCCCTACTGTCACTGGGAAAGGACACCGCAAGATTGAACCCAAAGCTAAGCACTTCTCCCATTGCAAGAAACATCAATCTAGTAGGCCAAACCAAACTGATAATTCAAAGAGACTTGCAAAGATAACCAATCATACATAAAAGAATTCAGAAGATTCAAATATTGTTCATAGATAAACTTGATCATAAACCCACAATTCATCGGTCTCAACAAACACACCGCAAAAGAAGATTACATCGAATAGATCTCCATGAGAGAGGGGGAGAACATTGTATTGAGATCCAAAAAGAGAGAAGAAGCCATCTAGCTAATAACTATGGACCCGAAGGTCTGAGGTAAACTACTCACACATCATCGGAGAGGCTATGGTGTTGATGTACAAGTCCTCCGTGATCGATGCCCCCTCCGGCGGAGCTCCGGAACAGGCCCCAAGATGGGATCTCACGGGTACAGAAGGTTGCGGCGGTGGAATTAGGTTTTTGGCTCCCTATCTGGTAGTTTGGGGGTACGTAGGTATACATAGGAGGAAGGAGTACGTCGGTGGAACAACAGGGGGCCCACGACGTCACTGGGAAGGAGTACGCCTTGGGGGGTAGGTGCGCCCCCTACCTCGTGCCTTCCTGGTTGATTTCTTGACGTAGGGTCCAAGTCCTCTGGATCACGTTCGTTCCAAAAATCACGTTCCCGAAGGTTTCATTCCGTTTGGACTCCGTTTGATATTCTTTTTCTGCGAAACTCTGAAATAGGCAAAAAACAGGGTCTAGGCCTCCGGTTAATAGGTTAGTCCCAAAAATAATATAAAAGTGTATAATAAAGCCCAATAATGTCCAAAACAGAATATAATATAGCATGGAACAATAAAAAATTATAGATACGTTGGAGACGTATCAAGCATTCCCAAGCTTAATTCCTGCTCGTCCTCGAGTAGGTAAATGATAAAAACAGAATTTTTGATGTGGAATGCTACTTGGCATAATTTCAACATAATCCTTCTTATTGTGGCATGAATGTTCAGATTTGATATGATTCAAGATAAAAAGTTTAATGTTGGCATAAAAACAATAATACTTCAAGCATACTAACTAAGCAATTATGTCTTATCAAAATAACATAGCCAAAGCAAGTTATCCCTACAAAATCATATAGTCTGGCTATGCTCCATCTTCCCCACACAAAATATTCATATCATGTACGACCCCGGTTTTAGCCAAGCAATTGGTTCATACTTTTAACGCGCTTCAGCCTTTTCAACTCTTACGCAATACATGAGCGCAAGCCATGGATATAGCACTATGGTGGAATAAGGTATAATGGTAGGGGTTATGTGGGAAGACAAAAAAAGGAGAAAGTCTCACATCAACGAGGCTAATCAACGATATGCCCATCAATTGATGTTAATGCGAGGAGTAGGGATTGCCATGCAACGGATGCACTAGAGCTATAAGTGTATGAAAGCTCAAAAAGAAAACTAAGTGGGTGTGCATCCAACTTGCTTGCTCACGAAGACCTCGGGCATTTGAGGAAGCCCCTCATTGGAATATACAAGCCAAGTTGTATAATGAAATTTCCCACTAGTATATGAAAGTGACAAAATGAGAGAATCTCTATTATGAAGATCACGGTGCTACTTTGAAGCACAAGTGTGGTAAAAGGATAGTAACATTGTCCCTTCTCTCTTTTTCTCTAATCATTTTTTTATTTGGGCATTTTCTCCTTTTTTTATGGCCTTTTTTTTATGTCCGGAGTCTCATCCCGACTTGTGGGGGAATCATAGTCTCCATCATCCTTTCCTCACTTGGGACAATGCTCTAATAATGATGATCATCACACTTTTATTTACTTACAACTCATGAATTACAACTCAATACTTAGAACAAAATATGACTCTATATGAATGCCTCCGGCGGTGTACCGAGATATGCAATGAATCAAGAGCGACATGTATGAAAGAATTATGAACGGTGGCTTTGCCACAAATACAATGTCAACTACATGATCATGCAAAGCAATATGACAATGATGGAGTATGTCATGATAAATGAAACGGTGGAAAGTTGCATGGCAATGTATCTCGGAATGGCTATGAAAATGCCATGATAGGTAGGTATGGTGGCTATTTTGAGGAAGATATAAGTAGGTTTATGTGTGATAGAGCATATCATATCACGGGGTTTGGATGCACCGGCGAAGTTTACACCAACTCTCAAGGTGAGAAAGGGCAATGCGCGGTACCGAAGAGGCTAGAAAATTGCGGAAAGGCAAGTGTGCGTATAATCCATGGACTCACATTAGTCATAAAGAACTCATATACTTATTGCAAAAATTTATTAGCCCTCGAAGCAAAGTACTACTACGCATGCTCCTAGGGGAAGGGTTGGTAGGAGTTAACCATCGCGCGATCCCGACCGCCACACAAAGGAAGACAATCAACAAATACTTCATGCTCCGACTTTGTTACATAACGGTTCACCATACGTGCATGCTACGGGAATCACAAACTCCAACACATGTATTTTTCAATTCCACAATTACTCAACTAGCACAACTATGATATTACTACCTTTATATCTCAAAACAATTATCAAGCATCAAATTTCTCATGATATTAATTAAAGCAAATTGCCATGCTACTTCAAGACTCTCAAAATAATATAAGTGAAGCATTAGAGATCAATAGTTTCTATAAAACAAATCCACCACCGTGCTCTAAAAGATATAAGTGAAGCACTAGAGCAAAAACTATATAGCTCAAAAAAATATAAGTGAAGCACATAGAGTATTCTAATAAATTCTGAATCAAGTGTGACTCTCTCAAAAGGTGTGTACAGCAAGGATGATTGTGGTAAACTAACAAATAAAGACTCAAATAATACAAGACGCTCCAAGCAAAACACATATCATGTGGTGAATAAAAATATAGCTCCAAGTAAAGTTACCGATGGAAGTAGACGAAAGAGGGGATGCCTTCCGGGGCATCCCCAAGCTTTGGCTTTTAGGTGTCCTTAGATTATCTTGGGGTGCCATGGGCATCCCCAAGCTTAGGCTCTTGCCACTCCTTGTTCCATAATCCATCAAATCTTTCACCCAAAACTTGAAAACTTCACAACACAAAACTCAGCAGAAAATCTCGTGAGCTCCGTTAGCGAAAGAAAACAAAAGACCACTTCAAGGTACTGTAATCAACTAATTCTTTATTTATATTGGTGTTAAACCTACTGTATTCCAACTTCTCTATGGTTTATAAACTATTTTACTAGCCATAGATTCATCAAAATAAGCAAACAACACACGAAAAACAGAATCTGTCAAAAACAGAACCGTCTGTAGTAATCTGTAACTAACGCAAACTTCTGGAACTTCAAAAATTCAGCCAAAATAGGACGACCTAGAAAATTTGTTTATTGATCAGCAGCAATTGGAATCAATATTTTATCACGTTCTGGTGATTTTTAACAATTATTTTCGTGAACAGAAAGTTTCTGGAATTTTCAGCAAGATCAAATAACTATTATCCAGGAAGATCCTATAGGATTAACTTGGCACAAACACTAAATTAAACATAACAAAACACCTAACCAGAGGCTAGAACAAAAATTTATTCCTAAACAGAAGCAAAAAAGAAAAAAATTAAAAATAAAATTGGGTTGCCTCCCAACAAGCGCTATCGTTTAACGCCCCTAGCTAGGCATAAAAGCAAGGATAGATCTAGGTATTGCCATCTTTGGTAGGAAATTCTTCAATGAGGCATCTATCATCCTTGGGAGTTTCTTTCTTTTTATTAATTATCAAACTTTTAGGCACAAGATCAAAAAATTCATTTGTAGCAAATTGTTCCTTAATGATAGCAAAAACATCGGGATGAATACTTATAGATTTGAGATCCGTAGTTTCCTTACTAGAGGGTTCACCCTTATTTTTAGGAACATACATAAGCTTGGCAATTTTCGTTGGAGGACTAGGAGTATTTTTTACGGAAGAAAAAGCGGTTCCCAAGTTGGTAATGATACCCTCAAGTTTATCGGTTCTAGTAGAATCCTGATTTATTCTTTCATTAACTATGGGTTCCTTCTCCTTAATATTTTTCAAAGTGAACCCTACCTTAGATCCATATTGGGTAATTTGATTGTGGATCTTTTTATCCAGATTTTCAATCAACTCTACGGTAGCTACTTTATTTTCAATAATTTCAAGTCTTTGCATTACATGCTCCAAAGTTAAAATAGTTCCATTAACCAAAAGAGGTGGTGAGCCAAACAAATCTATCATAGCATTATAGGAGTCAAAAGTATGGCTACCCAAAAAATTCCCTCCGGTAATGGTATCAAGAATATATCTATACCAAGGATTAGTGCCTACATAAAAATTGCGGAGAAGAACGGAAGTAGATTGCTTCCTGGTAGATCTGTTTTGAGCATTGCAAATTCTATACCAAGCGTCTTTTAGATTTTCTCCCTCCCTTTGTTTAAAATTGAGAACCTCATTCTCGGGAGACAACGGAGAGGATAAAGGACTAGCCATGACGACAAGGCAAGCAAGAAAGCGACGAACGGAAAAAGAGGATGAATAAAACGGCAAGAGTGAAGTGGGGGAGAGGAAAACGAGAGGCAAATGGCAAATTATGTAATGCGGGAGATAAGGGTTTGTGATGGGTACTTGGTATGTTGACTTTTGCGTAGACTCCCCGGCAACGGCGCCAGAAATCCTTCTTGCTACCTCTTGAGCACTGCGTTGGTTTTCCCTTGAAGAGGAAAGGGTGATGCAGCAAAGTAGCGTAAGTATTTCCCTCAGTTTTTGAGAACCAAGGTATCAATCCAGTAGGAGGCGACACACGAGTCCCTCGCACCTACACAAACAAATAAATCCTCGCAACCAATGCGATAAGGGGTTGTCAATCCGTCACGGTCACTTACGAGAGTGAGATCTGATAGATATGATAAGATAATATTTTTGGTACTTTTGTGATAAAGATGCAAAGTAAAATAAAAGGCAACGGAAATAGCTAAGTGTTGAAAGATTAATATGATGGAAAATAGACCCGGGGGCCATAGGTTTCACTAGTGGCTTCTCTCGAGAGCATAAGTATTTATGGTGGGTGAACAAATTACTGTTGAGCAATTGACAGAATTGAGCATAGTTATGAGAATATCTAGGTATGATCATGTATATAGGCATCACGTCCGAGACAAGTAGACCAACTCCTGCCTGCATCTACTACTATTACTCCACACATCGACCGCTATCCCACATGCATATAGAGTATTAAGTTCATAAGAACAGAGTAACGCTTTAAGCAAGATAACATGATGTAGAGGGATAAACTCATGAAATATGATATAAACCCCATCTTGTTATCCTCGATGGCAATAATACAATACGTGCCTTGCTGCCCCTACTGTCACTGGGAAAGGACACCGCAAGATTGAACCCAAAGCTAAGCACTTCTCCCATTGCAAGAAACATCAATCTAGTAGGCCAAGCCAAACTGATAATTCGAAGAGACTTGCAAAGATAACCAATCATACATAAAAGAATTCAGAAGATTCAAATATTGTTCATAGATAAAATTGATCATAAACCCACAATTCATCGATCTCAACAAACACACCGCAAAAGAAGATTACATCGAATAGATCTCCACGAGAGAGGGGGAGAACATTGTATTGAGATCCAAAAAGAGAGAAGAAGCCATCTAGCTAATAACTATGGACACGAAGGTCTGAGGTAAACTACTCACACATCATCGGAGAGGCTATGGTGTTGATGTAGAAGCCCTCCGTGATCGATGCCCCCTCCGGCGGAGCTCCGGAACAGGCCCCAAGATGGGATCTCACGGGTACAGAAGGTTGCGGAGGTGGAATTAGGTTTTTGGCTCCCTATCTGGTAGTTTGGGGGTACGTAGGTATATATAGGAGGAAGGAGTACGTCGGTGGAGCAACATGGGGCCCACGAGGGTGGAGGGCGCGCCTAGGGGGGTAGGCGCGCCCCCTACCTCGTGCCTTCCTGGTTGATTTCTTGACGTAGGGTCCAAGTCCTCTGGATCACGTTCGTTCCAAAAATCACGTTCCCGAAGGTTTCATTCCGTTTGGATTCCGTTTGATATTATTTTTCTGCGAAACTCTGAAATAGGCAAAAAACAACAATTCTGGGCTAGGCCTCCGGTTAATAAGTTAGTCCCAAAAATAATATAAAAGTGTATAATAAAGCCTAATAATGTCCAAAACAGAATATAATATAGCATGGAACAATAAAAAATTATAGATACGTTGGAGACGTATCACGCGCGAAGTACATGGACCACATGGTGTGGCTGTCGGCGGCGTACCGCGGCTCGTTCCGCTGCTCCTCCGTCAGGGACGAGTGGATGCGGGCGATCTCGGCCCGCCGCGCCGCCCCTTCGGGCACAAGCGGCACCGGGACGCCGCCGGCGCTCAGCCTCCACGCACCCGGGACCCGCATGTCCGGGGGCACCGGGTACTCGCCCTCGTAGAGGAGGCGCGCCTCCGGCTCTTGGAGATGGCGGCGGCCGAAGCTGTTCGCCGCCGCGCCGTCGCCTGGAAACCTCTCAACCATCTGTTCGTCGGCGGGAAGGCGGGGAGAGTGTTGCTTTGTGCGCCGGAGTAGGGGGAAATGAGAGCTGTGGCGTCCACCGGCGGGGAGGTCGCCTTTTATAACCGCAGCGCGGGCGGCGAGAGGCTGCATGCCGGGCGACGCGTGGCGGGTTAGGGCGGGACGCGCGTCGCGGCGCCTTCACTGTGTCGCCCGTGAGGCATCAATGAAGGCTGACCGGCGCGGCAACCTTCGCATTGATTCCTGCGGGAACCGAGGCGATGAGGGCGACGAAGCGGCGTCTCGCTGTCTCGGCGGGCCCATCCTCGTCCGCGCCAAAATCGCTCGCCCCGGCGCTCCGGACGCCCCCAGCGTGCCGGGTTCGGCCTGGGTCCGCCGACGCCAGTTTCGGCCCAAACCGACGAAAAACGGGCTCCTGGGGCGCGACTGGGCCGATTTTTGGACGTCGGCACGGAAAAAACATTTGAGGGGGCCTGTTGGAGACGCGGGTGAAGATGCTCTTAATGGCTCTAGCTCCCTGTTGAGAGTTCCCATTGCCAATGGATACATCGATCTTGGCAAGGATCAGGGGCAGCGTCAGAAATGGGTCAGGCCCGGGGCCAGCCTCAGTCTAAACATGATGAACAATGTCAAGTAGCAGGGAAGTTGCGCTTCGTGTGGAGGGTGCGGACCCGGGTACAACGCATGTTAAATCATCAGTGTGTGCGTATGTGGAATACATTTTTACTATGTTATTTTGCCATGCCTTTCGATTGTGGTAAGATAAGAGCACGATATGCGGACAATCACATGTGGCTCTCGGTGCATATACACCCTATATAAAAAAGAGTAGAAACTATTAAAAAGTAAAAAAAAACTTTTTTAAAATAGACTTGACTTTCTATTGTACTCATATTAAAAGTTTGGCCAAGAAATGACTTTCATGGCGTTTTTGATGAAAAAAAACAAAATCAACACTATACAAGTTACTATTCAGACCTTTTGTCCTTGATTTTTTTTTTTGCCGTGAAGTTGATGGGAGTTTTTTCTTCGCCAAACTTTTATAGAGTACAACAAAAGGTCAAGTTTATTTTAAAAAAAAATAGGAACCTTTTGACTGTTTTTGTATCTTTTTTTCCATATCAGATGTATATACAAGCAAAAGGTATTTCCCCATCGAGTCTTTTTTTCCACCGGTTCCTTGTATAGAGAGATCTTCAAATCCTTGACTCCTTGTGACTTATTCAAATCCTGACGACTTACGGTAGTCGAACGAGTCGTCCCGCTCGCTCCGCTAGGGTTCCTCTCCTCGCCGCTACCGCCCGACCTAGCCTCCCCGCCGCCGCCGGCCGCCGGGCGCGCGCCTCCCGGCCCGCCCCGCTCCCCCTCCTCTCCCCTCCTGCGGTGCGCCCGCGCGCGCCCGGGGGCCTCCCTGCGGCCGCGGCCCTCGGCCCCGCCTCCCTCCCCTTCCCCCCGCCGTCACCGGCGAGCTCCGTCGGGCAAAGCCCGGGGGCGCGGCGGCGGCGGGGCCCTCCTTCCCCGTCCGCTTGGGGCGCCGGCGCGGGGCGGCTCCTTCGAGCGGCGGCGCTGGACGTCCGCGGGATCCAGCGGCGCGGTGGCGGTTTCGCGGGGCGGCGGGGTGGCCTGCTGGTGGTGGCGCTCCGGCGTCCCTCATTCTGCGCGCGGGGCGGCTGCGGTGCTCCCGGCTCGGGAGGTGGCGCGCGACCGGTCTCTTGCCGGATCCGGCCGGATCTGGCTTTGGGGGCCGGCCGGCGGCGCCTGGCTCCGGTGGTGCGTGCCCGGCGGCTCCGGCGCTTGGAGCTCGCCGGGCGACGCGGGTAGGGTAGCGGCTGGGCGTGGCCGCTGCTCCGGCCGTGGGCGGCGGTAGGGGTAGGTCTCGGTAGTGGCCTACCGGTGTCGTGGCGGCTGCACGGTGGCTCGATGGATCTGCCCGCGACAACGGCCGGCTTCTCTGGCGTCGGTTTGTCTGCGTTCGGGCCGTCTCGACCTTCACCCCATCTCCTCGTCGCCCGGGCGCTACCTCCATCAATGGGCTGGTCCTCTCCCAGCTGCGGTCCACCGCTCGTCTCGCGCCCGATGCCGCAGGACCGAGCTCGTCTCGCGCATGATGCAGCAGGACCGAGCTCGTCTCGTGCACGGTGCAGCAGGACTGACCTCGTCCCCCTCTCGGTGCTGCAGGACCGAGCTCGTCTGGCGCTTGGGGCAGCAGGATGGGTCGGTGGATGCCAGTTCTGGCCGACCCTTTGGGTCTCGGCGCTGGGGGTTGCCCAGGGGTGCGAAAGGTGGGACCTTTCCGCTCGTCCCTTTCGTTGGGGTGCGGCGGGTCTCGGGTGAGGTGGTGTCGAGGTCTTGGATGCTGGGGCGGCGGCCCTGGTGGTGGTTGCGCGGTGCTCTTGGGTAGAGCCCGTGCCTTGGTGCTGCCCGGTCACCATGGTCGTGTGGGCGGCGTGGTTACCGGGGTGTGGCGTTCGGTGGTGGTGAATATTGGCCGAGGTGAAAACCTGCTCTATCTTCGGACGTACCGGCGGCGGCGAAGATCGTTCCCTTCTTGAAGGCGTCGTTGCGGCTCTCATTGCTCGTCATGCGGCTCCGGGGGAAACTCTGATCCTTGGATCGGGCGGTGGCGGCGCTCCGGCGTCGTACCCTTCCTGAAGGCGCCGCCTTGGAGCGTATGGTTCGTCATATATAGCTTCATCTCTTCGGGGCGGTAGTGCTAGGAGTGGTGTTGATGCGCTCAGCGCCTATGTATCATGTCCTGGGTGTGTGCGTGTGTTGCGGTGGGGTAGCGTGTGTTTGTACTGAATGCTTGTGGTTTGATGCTTTATATATAAAGCGGGGCGAAAGCCTTTTTCTGTAGAAAATAAAAATCTTTTTATGGCAAGTAGCTCGTAACAGAAGGGACCAGGTACAGAAAATGAAGGGCCCGGGCGATGTTAAATGCATCTGGTGTGGTGAATGTGAAGATCGTGATCACATCCTTTTTTCGATGCATCATGACCCAATTCGCGTGGAGCGTTGTATGGTCGGTGACGGGCTTCTCATGAAATCCGAGTGGGTTATCGGAGTTTTATCGGTTGGTTTCATCCACCACCGGGAGGGATAGGTGGATCACATAGCTAGGTTTTGGTGCTATTGCTTGGTCACTATGGACCACTAAAAATAAAGCCTGATAGATGGACAGTTCATCAAGCATCCGGCTGATATACTATACAAATTAGTGCCTTTCTTGCAGCTATGAAAACTTCTGGCAAAGGCACAGAACAGAGGACGCGTGCAAGAACTGTCTCAAAGGTGCGAGCGAGGTGCACTGAGATGCGATGGCCGACGTAGGGGACATCACCGGCACACCGCCGCCCCTTGCTATCTCGATAGCCTTTACTGTTTCGCCATAGTATGGCTAGCGTTGTGCCGCTATGTATCCGCCTACAGGTATGTATGGCTTCGTTCGTTCGTTTTATGTTGCTACTTGCTGGACATGTTGGTGTTGTAAGGGCCTCAGTCTAAAGCGCCTCCTTTCTTAATCTTAAAAAAGAGGTATTTCCCTGTGATGTACTTACTTTGATAAAGTCCGAATATTTTCATGTTGCAGCATATACTCACATTCCACTAGAAAAAGCATATACTCACATTTTTTTCTTTTTCCTGTGCAATCTGTAGAACCTCGAGGTAAGATAAGAGCACGTGCTTAGATAAAAGAGCGTTCCGGGGAGCTTGAGCGGGAGCGGGTAAATCGGGCACGACCAGCCTCTTTCTCCGTGTTCGTGCTAATGGCGCAGCGCGGCAATGGCCGCTTCCACGGTTCCACCACTCCTCCACCACCCGACGCCTTCCTTCCAGCCATTAGCACATGAGCTCCACCTCTCGCGCCGCGCTCTCCCCGAGTCCCGATGTCACGGGCGCCTCCCGCGTTGGCGGCTCCGGCCAACTCCACGTTCTCCCACCTCTTGCAGCTCTGCGCCCGCGGCGGCCGCACTGCCCTCGACGCCGGGCGCGCCGCGCACGCGCGCATGCTCGTGTCCGGGTTCGTCCCGACAGCCTTCGTCTCGAACTGCCTCCTGCAGATGTACGCCCGCTGCGCAGACGCCGCCTGTGCACGCAGGGTGTTCGACGCGATGCCCCACAGGGACACCGTCTCGTGGAACACCTTGCTCACCGCGTACTCGCACTCCGGGGACATCACGACCGCGGTATCACTGTTTGATGCAATGCCGAATCAGGATGTCGTGTCATGGAACACGCTGGTCTCAAGCTATTGCCAGCATGGCATGTATAGCGAGTCGGTGGCCCTGTTTCTGAAGATGACTCGCTCTGGTGTTGCCTCCGACCGGACAACGTTTGCTGTCCTTCTAAAGTCGTGCGGTGCTCTGGACGACTTTGCACTCGGTGTGCAAATCCATGCATTGGCGGTGAAGGCAGGGTTAGATATTGATGTCCGGACTGGGAGTGCTCTCGTGGACATGTATGGCAAGTGCAGCAGTTTGGATGACGCATTGTTCTTCTTTTATGGAATGCCCGAGAGGAACTGGGTCTCATGGGGTGCAGCCCTTGCTGGGTGCGTTCACAATGAGCAGTACACACGTGGGTTGGAGCTGTTCATGGAGATGCAGAGGTCAGGGATAGGGGTGAGCCAGCCAGCTTATGCCAGTGTCTTTAGATCCTGCGCAGCGAAATCATGTCTGAGCACTGGTAGGCAGTTACATGCACATGCCATAAAGAATAACTTCAATACTGACCGTATTGTTGGGACAGCTATTGTGGATGTTTATGCTAAGGCTAATAGCTTGGTGGATGCTAAAAGGGCATTCTTTGGGTTGCCCAGCCATACAGTGCAAACGTGCAATGCCATGATGGTTGGGCTTGTGCGCGCAGGGCTTGCAAATGAGGCCTTGGAACTGTTTCAGTTCATGACCAGGTCAGGCATTGGTTTTGATGCAGTCAGTTTATCGGGCGTCTTCAGTGCTTGTGCAGAGATTAAGGGGTATTTCAAAGGGCTACAAGTCCACTGCTTAGCAATGAAATCAGGTTTTGAGATGGACATCTGTGTCAGAAATGCAATTCTTGATCTGTATGGGAAGTGCAAAGCATTGGTAGAAGCGTACTTTATCTTCCAGGATATGGAGGAACGAGATTCAATCTCTTGGAATGCTATTATTGCTGCTCTTGAGCAAAATGGGCGCTATGAGGACACTGTAGTTCATTTTAATGAGATGCTGCGCTTTGGTATGGAACCTGATGATTTCACATATGGTAGTGTCCTTAAGGTTTGTGCAGCTTTACAATCTTTGGAGTTTGGTTTGATGGTTCATGACAAGGTTATCAAGTCAGGACTTGGTTCAGATGCTTTTGTAGCTAGCACTGTTGTTGACATGTACTGCAAATGTGGTATGATGACAGATGCTCAGAAACTCCATGACAGAATCGGGAAGCAAGAACTTGTTTCATGGAATGCCATCATGTCAGGATTTTCACTGAACAAACAGAGTGAGGATGCCCAGACAATGTTCTCACAGATGTTAGATATTGGACTTAAGCCTGATCATTTCACCTATGCTACAGTTCTTGACACTTGTGCTAACCTAGCTACCATTGAGATCGGGAAACAGATCCATGGTCAGATAATTAAACAAGAAATGCTGGTAGATGAATATATATCCAGCACCCTTATAGACATGTATGCCAAGTGTGGGTATATGCAAGACTCACTGCTAATGTTTGAGAAGGCACAGAAACGGGATTTTGTGTCATGGAATGCTATGATATGCGGCTATGCGCTGCATGGTCAAGGAGCAGAAGCACTCAAGATGTTTGATAGGATGCAAAGGGAGGATGTGGTTCCAAACCATGCAACTTTCGTTGCTGTGCTCCGCGCTTGCAGCCATGTTGGTCAGCTGGATGATGGATGTTGTTACTTCCATCAGATGACCACCCACTACAAACTGGAACCACAACTGGAGCACTTTGCTTGCATGGTAGATATACTAGGACGGTCAAAGGGACCGCAGGAAGCTCTGAATTTTATTGGCACCATGCCTTTTGAAGCGGATGCAGTCATCTGGAAGACTCTCCTAAGCGTTTGCAAGATCCATCGGGATGTTGAGGTGGCTGAACTTGCTGCTGGCAATGTTCTACTACTGGATCCTGAGGATTCTTCAGTTTACATTCTTCTGTCAAATGTATATGCAGAATCAGGGAAATGGGCTGATGTTTCAAGAACAAGAAGGTTAATGAAGCAGGGAAGGCTTAAGAAGGAACCTGGCTGTAGCTGGATTGAGGTGCAAAATGAGATGCATGGATTCCTTGTAGGAGATAATGTCCATCCGCGATCGAGGGAGCTGTATGACATGCTGCATGATTTGCTTGATGAGATGAAACTGTCTGGATATGACCCTGATTCAGCTTCTTTTGCTGAGGTTGACGAAGAGGGCAGTGCATCCGAGCAAGATGATTTACTTGGAATGGTTGGTGGCTAGTCAGTCCTGTATTGAGGTTCCAATCTACTATTTTATTACAAAGCTCTGAACTTAATCTCCCCTGCAGCTGAGACAGTGATACTGCAAAAGATGCTCAGGCAGGACTCTGAAACTGTTTTCCCTGGCATGTCGATGTACCGTAAAATGGTTTTGTTGATCTCATGAGTGTATGAAATTCACAAACATTGGAAGACAAACTGGTGCACATATTTTGCTATATAGATGACACAGACTTGGCAATTGTGATTGTTTCCGCTATTTATTCTGGTACAGGCTTGTATAAAGGCACTTGGCCAACTGTAGCAGAAGAGTAAGTGCAAATGCAGCCCCGTCTTCCTTTCTGCACAATTATAATTTGCTGCTGCTGATGACATGTTTCAGCTTTCTGATTAGGTTGAGCGAGCTTATTTGTCATACAGTTTCTCTAAAGCAGAATCCGAGGATAGTATTTGATATGCTTGTACGCCAGACGTTTTGACAAGAAGCTTGGGATTATAACAAGGGAAGTCAAACTTTCCAGAAGATGCAAAGGTTTTGCAAGCATTATCCAGTGCTAAATGTACTCAAGAGAGGTATTTTATCCGGTTTAGTGCATCTGTATTTCGTATCATTACTGAGTGTTCATACAAATTGAAGTACTACATTGGTTACTAAAGCGAATTTGGTTCTGGCTGTTCAGTATGGTATCGTTGATATTTCCATAGTGTGGCAGTGCTGGACTGCCAGTAGCATATTACAGTGAACTCTTGCCGCAACCCTTCTGTCATACCCCAAATTTCGTGTCATATCCCAAATTCAATATTATATCATAGCTCATAGGTATTTCGATAGTAGTCTCCAGATCTCCTTCAAGTTTATGCGTGGCTGCTTTGGCCAACGCTCAGGCTGCCTGCAGCTTTGTTGTGGCTGGTAGGTGGGCCTGCCAGCATTGTTTCCCATGCTGTTACTGGATGGTTGGTGGGGCATTTGCTAGCTGCGTGTGTGAGTGCGTTGATTAGCTGGTTGGGTGCGGTTACTCAAAAAAAAAAAGCTGGTTGGGTGCTGGCAGATTTTCTGGAGCCTGTGGTGAGGTCCTTTGCACATTATATTTTCTTTTTGCGAGAAATGCACAGTGCAATCACTGGCATGTGGGCCCGATAGGTTCTGCCTTTATCCAGCCAGTGGTGTCCTGTTGTGGGTCTTAAGTTGATGCTGCAGTTATACACGATTATATGCAACCATGAGAGATGCGTGGGTTCACTTAAAAAAATTAGAAGCGTGGGATAGTTAATAAAAGAGAGAACCGTGAGGTACCATCGAATATTGCTAATGGAGCTCTCGCTCTATGGAGCCTAAAATATGAAAAAAAAGTTCAAGTTTTAAGTTTCAAAAAATTCTTTAAACATGGCACATGTATACAAAGACAGGATGTTTGTAAAGTTTCATGATGAAATACGGTTTGACGTGATCTGCACAAAAGATAATAAATTTCTAGCATGTCGAAATGTATTTCATCATGAAAATTTACAGTCATGAAGTATACGTCCCAATGTCTATGTATACTTCATGAATATATACACTTAACTGTCCGAGACCTAGATAGGCTAACTCTGTTATGACCGGCCGGGCCTACAGCCTTAGGAGGCCCACCGGGCAGGCTTAGGCCGCAAGTTATCTTAGTTTTATTTTCAGATCGTGGTTATATATACAAGTTGTAAGACTATTTTCAGATTTAAGCAATAAGACTATTCTGTTGCCCGGCTCCCAGAGGAGCCGGAACCCTAAAACCCTAGCCGCCTCCTGCTTGCGCCGCCGCCGAACCGCAAGGACGGCGCCTCGCCGCCGGCCGCCGAGCTCCAGCCCTCGCCCACCTCCCTCTTTCCCCTACAGTCTACGCCTTAGGCAGGGCAAAACCCTAGTTCCTATCACCTTGGTATCATCCAGCTCGGGTTCGACCATGTCATCACCACCACCATCGCCGTCGCTGCCCCTTACCACCACCGCCGCCGCCGCTTCATCTCCAATCGCCACGGGGCCGCTGGCCCTTCCATCGGCGCCGCTGGACCTCATCTCCGGCACGTCCACCGGCCTGCTGCCGCCCCCCGTCACCACTACACCGCCATCTTCATCGACTCTGCCGGCCCAATACTCCCCGGAGGCCATGGCCGGTGTCCTCAACGACCTGGTCGTCGCGGTCCAGGGCATCCGGCTTTACCTGGCCAGCCCGTACGGGCCGCCACCGCCGCTCCCGCCGCCCGTGCCCTCCGGACCGTTGGCTCTCCCGTGGTACTCGGTGCCCGTGGCCCTCGCCGGAGGCTACCCGACGCTACCGTCGCCGGCCGCTCCAGCGCCGGCCTGGCCGCAGTGGCCCGCGCCAGCGCCCGCGGCGCCACCCGCGTCTGCCGCGCCCGTCCCAGCCCCATGGCCGGTCTGGCCCGCGCCGGTTCCGTCCGCGCCGGCTGCGCCGGTCCACACACCATCACCACCACCCAACGCCGGCCTGAGTCAGGCCACTCCAGGCGGGCTCCCGATCCAGCAGGTGTGATTTCCACCGTCGCCTTCTCCGATTCCTGCCTGGCTCACCGGGACATCGCCACCGCCGGTTTTTACGGAGGCCGGGGACCCGTCGGTGCCCACGCTGCAGTCCGGGGCCCCGTCATCCGCTCTCCGCATCGCCGAGCCGGTGGGCACTGGCGCGACGACCCCGACGCCACCCCGGTTCGCCCGGATCGACTTCGCCACCTATGACGGCTCGGACGACCCTCTTAACTGGTTAAACCAGTGTGACCAGTTTTTCAGGGGGTAGCGCACACCTGCGTTGGAGCGCACTTGGCTCGCTTCCTACCACCTCTGGGGTGCAGCCCAGACATGGTACTACGCCCTCGAGCAGGACGAAGGCGGCATGCCTCCCTGGGAGCGTTTCCGCGAGCAGTGCCTTCTTCGGTTCGGGCCCCCACTACGCGGCAGCCGCCTGTCCGTGTTGGGCCGTCTACCCTTCACCTCCACGGTCCAGGATTTCGCCGACCGTTTCCAGGCTCTAGCGTGTCACGCACCGGGGGTGACGGCACTACAGCGAGCTGAACTCTTCGTCGGCGGCCTTCCCGATCACATCCGCGTGGACGTCGAGATGAAGGGGCCCCAAGACCTGCAGACGGCCATGTACTATGCTTGGGCGTTGGAGCAGCGCCCGGGCCTTGACACGGCCAGCCGCGCCTCGTGGGAACCGACTTCCTCCACGGCCACCGCCGCCCGCGCCAGCACCTTCAGCTGCATCACCGGCGGCCACCCCGGCCGCGACTCAACCTTTCCGGCGCCTTTCGCAGGCAGAGCAGCTCGAGCGCCGCCGCCTGGGCCCCTGCTTTAACTGTGACGCGCCCTACGCCCCGGGCCATGTCTGCCCGCGCCTCTTCTACTTGGAGACGACCGACGAGACCGAGGACGAGGACACCGATGCTGGACTCGGCGACCCGGCCGCCGCGGAGGTCGCGCCGGCACCCGCGCCCGCGCCGGCTACGGCCCTCGTTGTCTCACTTCACGCGTTGGCCGGTATCCGTAATGAGCGGACGATGCTTGTACAGGTCACGATCCATGGCAAGACTCTGGTGGCCCTCTTGGACACGGGTTCTACACACAACTTCCTACCTGAGGCTACTATGCGGCGCCTCGCGCTACAGCTGACAGGCGGGGAGCAGCTACGGGTCACCGTCGCTAATGGCGACCGCCTCCGCTGCCATGGGCTCGCTCGGGACGTGCCCATTACTATCGGCGACGAGCACTTCACCATCACTTGCGCCGGCATTGATTTGGGCTGCTTCGACTTCATCCTCGGCGTCGACTTTTTGCGGACTCTCGGTCCCATCCTTTGGGACTTCGACGCCCTGACGATGTCCTTCTGGCGTCTCGGCCGCCGCACCCGGTGGGAGGGCGTTGGAGGCACCCCGGCGACGCCCCCGCTCCAGCTGGCCGCGGCCACCACTGAGGCCGAGCATCCGCTGTTAGATAACCTCCTGCAGCAGCACGGTGATCTCTTTGCGGAACCACAGGGCCCTCCGCCGGCCAGGGTCTACGACCACCGTATTCACCTCCTGCCGGGCTCGGCACCGGTGGCAGTACGACCCTACCGGTAGCCTCAGCTGCAGAAGGATGAGTTGGAGCGGCAGTGTGCACTCATGCTTGCCGCGGGCATTATCCGGATATCCACATCACCATTCACGGCGCCGGTCCTCGTTCGCAAGTCGGACGACACGTGGCGCTTCTGCATCGACTACCGCGCCCTTAATGCTCTCACACTTAAGGATAAGTTCCCTATCCCGGTGGTTGATGAACTCCTGGATGAACTACATGGGGCGCGCTTCTTCACGAAGCTGGATCTTCGGTCGGGGTACCATCAGGTGCGCATGCATCCAGACGACATCGCCAAGACGGCGTTTCAGACTCATCACGGCCACTTTGAGTTCTTGGTGATGCCCTTTGGTCTCTCCAACGCCCCGGCGACGTTTCAGGCCTTGATAACGATGTCCTCCGGCCCTACTTCCGTCGGTTTGTGCTCGTTTTCTTTCATGACATTCTTATCTACAGCGCCTCTTGGGCAGAGCACCTCCAGCATGTGGCCATCGTCTTCAACGAGCTTCGGGCGCATCATCTTCATCTTAAGCGCTCGAAGTGCTCGTTCGGGACACCTTCGGTCGCTTACCTCGGCCACGTCATCTCGGCCGAGGGAGTGGCCATGGACGCCGACAAGGTGGCGGCCGTCGCCGCCTAGCCGATTCCGCAGTCGTCCCGGGCTCTCCGCGGCTTTTGGGCCTTGCGGGATACTACCGGAAATTCATCCACGAGTTTGGTGTCATCGCGGCCCCGCTCACACGCCTTCTCCGTCGCGACGCCTTTTCTTGGGATGCGGAGGCCACCTTCGAGGCCCTTAAGGGGGCCCTCACGACGGGTCCAGTCCTGCATATGCCTGATTTCGACCTACCGTTCACCGTTGACTGCGACGCCTCGGGCACGGGTTTCGGTGCGGTCCTTCATCAGGGCGATGGACCCCTCGCATTCTTTAGCCGGCCCTTTGCCGCCCGCCATCTTAAGCTGGCGGCCTATGAGCGTGAGCTCATTGGGTTGGTGCAGGCGGTGCGTCATTGGCGGCCCTATCTTTGGGGTCGCTCCTTCCGGATCCGGACGGACCACTACAGCCTCAAGTTCATGCTGGATCAGAGGCTCTCGACCGTGCCGTAGCATCAGTGGATCAGTAAGCTCTTCGGGTTTGACTTCACTTTCGAATACCGTCCGGGTCGCCTTAACACGGTCGCCGACGCCCTATCTCGGCGTGACGCGGACACTGACGATGGGTCGGCTAAGGGAGCGGCCTTCTGCATCATCACCGGGCCCTCCTTCACGCTCTTCGCCGACATCCGGCGGGCGACGGCTGCGGCGGCCGACGCGCTTCTCCTACAGCAGCAGCTCGCTGCGGGGGAGCTGGATGCGCCGTGGCGCCTCGACGACGGCCTGCTGCTACATGGGCGTCGGGTGTTCGTCCCGGCGCATGAGGATCTTCGTCACCAGGTGCTGCGCCTTGCTCACTCGGCGGGCCATGAGGGTGTACAGAAGACGCTCCATCGTCTCCGCGCCGACTTCTACATTCCAGGTGATCGTGCCCTGGTCCGTGACTGGGTGCGGTCGTGTGTGACCTGCCAGCGCAACAAGACGGAGACGCTACGGCCGGCTGGTTTGCTCCAGCCTTTGGAGGTGCCGTCCCAGGTCTGGGCGGACATTTCCATGGACTTCATCGAGGGCCTCCCCAAGGTGGGCGGCAAGTCCGTCATTCTCACGGTGGTCGATCGCTTCTCCAAGTATGCCCACTTCATCGCGCTCGGGCATCCCTACACGGCGGCCTCTGTTGCTCGGGCCTTCTTCGACGGTATTGTCCGTCTCCACGGGTTTCCATCCTCGATCGTCAATGATCGGGATCCCGTGTTCACTGGACATGTATGGCGCGACCTCTTCCGGCTGGCAGGCGTTAAGCTCCGCCTGAGCACAACTTTCCATCCTCAGACCGACGGCCAGTCTGAGGTCGTTAACAAGGTGATTGCCATGTATTTGCGTTGTGTCACAGGTGATCGCCCTCGCGCATGGGTGGACTGGCTATCGTGGGCGGAGTACTGCTACAACACCTCTTATCACTCCGCCCTCCGTGCGACGCCGTTCGAGGTGGTGTATGGCCGGCCACCACTGCCGATTCTTCCGGTTGATCGGGCCCTGGAGCGGACTGAGGCGGCCGGGGTTCTTTTGCAGAACCGTGACGAGATGCTGGCAGAAGTCCGGCAACGCCTCCTCCAGGCTCAGCAGTTGGCCAAATACTACTACGACGGCAACCATCGCGAGGCGGAGTTCGCGGTGGGTGATTGGGTCTGGCTGCGTCTACTTCATCGCTCTACGCAGTCCCTGGACCCCCGTGTGAAGAAGCTGGGGCCTCGTTATGCCGGTCCCTTTGCTATCCTGGAACGCATTCGGAAGGTGGCTTACCGTCTTTAGCTTCCGACGGGTGCACGGATCCATGATGTCTTCCATGTGGGTTTGCTCAAGCCCTTCCGTGGAGAGCCACCTGCGGTTTCCCCCACTCTACCGCCGGTTGCTGACGGTCGCCTCCTTCCGGAGCCGGTGAAAGCGTTGAAGGCTCAGCTGCGTCGTGGCTCCTGGTACGTGCTGATCCAGTGGGGTGGACTTTCTGAAGAGGATGCGACTTGGGAGCAGCGCGAGGAGTTCCGCCAACACTATCCAGATTTTCAGCTCGAGGACGAGCTGTTTGCGCAGGCGGGGAGAGATGTTATGACCGGCCGGGCCTACAACCGTAGGAGGCCCACCGGGTAGGCTTAGGCCGCAAGTTATCTTAGTTTTATTTTCAGATTGTGGTTATATGTACAAGTTGTAAGACTATTTTCAGATTTAAGCAATAAGACTATTCTGTTGCCCGGCTCCCAGAGGAGTCGGAACCCTAAAACCCTAGCCGCCTCCTGCTTGCGCCGCCGCCGCCGAACCGCAAGGACGGCGCCTCGCCGCTGGCCGCCGCGCTCCAGCCCTCGCCCACCTCCCTCTTTCCCCTACAGTCTACGCCCTAGGCAGGGCAAAACCCTAGTTCCTATCAAACTCTCATTAAGAAAAAGAATATATGATACACACAATTATACGCTTCAACCCACCACGAACAATGCATGGCCTAAGCCCACCTAAAATCACATGCAAAGAAAGACGGCTATAGTAAGGCGCGGCAGAGCGCGCCATTTCATCTAGTTTCATATTATATTTGTTACATTCTAGCTTTCTAGGTACTCTTAGCACAAGATGTGCATGTTTACTCCAAAAGTAGACGTGTAAAACACGAAATTACCAAAACCTTCATGGAGATGTCCCACCTTTCCTGAGTTGTTTTACCATGAATGCTCAAATTGGGAATTTGCAGAAGTTACACGAAAGAAAAATAAAAACATGACTAAATGAGTTGACACTCACAGTACCAATATAGAGTTTCATGGGGCGTAGAAGTTTCATCAATCTAAATGAAGTTAAACAGAGTAGCTTACATTCATATATTGGTTGTCAGATACATGCAAGCCCGCACCAGGAAAACCAATCTGTTTGTCAGTTTGTAAAAGAAACTGAATAATAAGAATCTTATATACCTAAGAGATTCATCCCGACTATCCTATTTATCTCGACATGCAGTCTATCCACATTAGTAATCCGCCACGTCAGCATATCTTAATGTGCAACGTTCCATTTGTAGAAAGTAAAAGTGATTGGAAGAACTAATTGATTCTTATTGATTCCGAACTATTTATACAAGAGCCAGTTACAATATTGTGAGAGGAAATCTAACCGCAAGAAACGGTTGCTATAGTGTGAGATAAAATGGCAACTGCAATTAACAGTTATATGCGAGAGAAATTAGAATTGCTAATGGCAGTTAAGGATTAATGTCGGTTAATACGTGTAAAATCGCATGTGCCCAACAAGATGTTTGTAAATTACAACTCTGTAATAGTGGTCGAGCAATTAATTTTACTCGTTTGATGAGAGATTCAGCCAATCCATTTTGAGTATGAACATTGTTAAGCTTCTTGCACTAGCCAACACAACCGAAAGTCTGAACCGGTGGAAAGGGCTAGGCAATCGACATACACACTTCAACACCCCCTCTTACGTGTGACGCGGAAAGCCAACACGTGAATAGACTCAGAGGTACGGCTCAAGAGGCCTATATGTGGACAAAGGGGGGCATCCGCAATTTCTGGATAAATTGCAAAAGCCAGGACTTGAACTCTAGACCTTGGGCTCTGATACCATGTTAAGCTTCATGCACTAGCCAACACAACCAAAAGTCCGAACTTACCATGTTAAGCTTCACGCACTAGCCAACACAACCGAAAGCCCGAGCTGATGGAAAAGGCTAGGCAATGCACATATACATTTCAACACCCCCTCTCACGTGTGACGCGGGAAGTCAACACGTGAATAGACTTAGAGGTATGGCTTATGCGTGGACATAGAGGGGGCAAGAACAATTTTTTTAATAAATTGAGAAAGCCAGGACTTGAACTCAAGACCTTAGGCCCTGATACCATGTTAAGCTTCATGCACTAACCAACGCAACCAAAAGTCCGAACTTACGGAAAAGGCTAGGCAATCCACTTATACACTTCAACAATAAATAATTACTACCATCTAGCTCAAGTTCATGAAATTCTCTATTCATGACGCTAGTCATTTCCTGCATGAATTAGTTTAACTATGAGTAAAATGTAAGTAACTACAAATGCTTCGGAGGAGCAAAGTTTTGAAGTATAGCTGATGCTTTTATACTTATATGTGTAGACCTCATATTTTATATAGATGACACTCTGAAGATAGTTACCGTTACAGTGTACATCTCACAACAATAGAGAACATAATCTGCCTTTTACCAGTAGATGTTCATATTTCTATTACCTTGTGTCACTATATTTTAAAAAATCACTTTGAAGATAATCATTTGTCAAATGACTAGATGTAGACCTCACAGCAGTAGTGCAGACTCTGCAATTTGATGCAGTAGATCACACTGTTAGTAAAATATTTGAGGTTGTCACATCAATTCGCAAGTTAGGAAGAGCACTCGAAGATAGTCATTTTGCCAAAACAAAAGAAAAAGGCAAAATGTAGATCTTTGAGCAATGAGAATAATCTGCACAGTGCAGTAGATACCTCATTTACCTTGTGATACCACACTTTGAATTGTAAATAAAAATTGTTGTTCTTAAGAATTACATATTCTAAAAAGAAGCTGAAGCAATCATATAGAATATGTTATACATAGTCTGAAACTTTATTCTAGACAATACGTGGTCTAAAATACGAACTTACAATATTGTACATGATTGAATATAATTTACAGATAATAGCGGTTCTAAATACAATAAAATATCACTCTGAAATAAATATACCGGGCTGCTCTACAATGTACGAATACTATGGCCTCTTTCTGATGAAAAGTCACAACACCAACAACCTCTTTTTTCAGTTATTGGCCTGTAAGCCAGTTTGGGTGAGAGGAGGGGGGCGAGTTGGGCTGGCCCAACATCGACAAAAGGAGGGATAGCGAGGGCACGAGCGAGGCTTTCTCTTGTTGCCGCCACTCTCGATCCCCTCTCTGTTCGGCCGGGTGCAAAACACTGCCGCTCGTCTGCCCTCCCTGCCCATGTCGCGCCATCTTCAAGGGAGGCGGGGTGGGCCCCGCGCTGCACCATGGCCTCCTCCGCTGCTGCTTGCCCTCGGGGCGCCGGTGAGGTTGAGGGCGTCCGACGACCACGCGCCTCGGAGGGCTGCGCGGAGTTGTTCCATGGCCTCGACGAAGTGGTGCAAGATCCAGCAGGCTTTCGGCGGTGGTGTAGGAGGTAGAGGCGGCGTCGGAGGAGGAGGTGGGCTTGCCGGTGATGGAGGAGGTGGCGGTGTCGTTGATGAGCCCTCGTCTTCCACCTCGACGTCTTCAACCTTGATGGCCATGTTTAGTTTTGGGACGTGTAGCCGCCAGTTTTCGCTGTTGTCGGTGTCGGGGACGAAAGATCCAGGACGGGGCCGTATCCATGAGGGAGGAACTGTCCCGGCAGTTCGTCTGTTGGTGTCAGCAATGACAGCCATGGAGGCGTGGTTGAGGGCCCGCACGCTTTGGGCATGGTCCAAAACCATGCTCCAGGCAGTATGAGGGCAGAGGCGGCGGTGCGAGGTCGCAGTTGAAGTTCTCCTCTTCTCCCAGAAACGGTGTTGACGGGCCAACAAGCATCCAATCCATCGGATGGATGGCAAAAGCAGATGATGGAGTTGCCGATACGACGTGGTCGACGGCGAAGACCAGAGCCGAAGGCCCGGCATGGTGCAGTGCAGGTACGTCGTGGTTGGCAGCCGCGGCCGGAGCAGAAGGACCAACCTGGTGCACCGCTGGTTCATGCCCACAAAGTCGGTGGGTTTCCGTGGCGTGCATACCCATGCACGGCGACGGTTTTGGCGAAGAAGCGGCGATGAGGGCCACTACTTGGACCAGGACCATGACGGCGATGTGCAGCATTGTGGTGGCACTGGGTGCGAGGAAAGTGACGACTTTCTTTCTGGATGAAGCTGGCAAAAGCAAAAGCCAGTGACGGCAGGTCCTTTCCTGCCATTGTTCTCACCTTTTTCCTCTCTTTCCCGTGATGGCTCTTTGGCTCTCTCGGCAGAGCATTTATTGATAACGTGTAGAAAGTAAAAGTGATTGCTAGAAGTAATTGATTCTCATTGATTCCAAACTATTTATACACGAGGTAATTACAATATTGTGAAAGGAAATCTTGCGGTTGCTAGAGTGTGAGGCAAAATGGCAACTGCAATTAGCAGTTGCCAATATGTGAGAGAGATTTCAACTGCTAATGATAGTTAGGGATTACAATGTCGATTCCTAATTAAATTACCATGTACTAATTAGGAACCGACATTGTAATCCCTAACTTCCATTAGCAGTTGAAACCTCTCTCACATATTAGCAACTGCTAATTGCAGTTGCCATGTTGTCTCAACTTCAACAACCACTACTTGTGGTTAGAATTACTCTGACAAACTTGTAACCGCCTCTTGTATAAATAATCTGAGAATAATAAGAATCACAAGAGTTCAATCATTCACTTTACTTTTCACACGTTACCACACTGTCTCTGCCGAGAGTGACATCATGGGAAAGAAAGGAGAAAGGTAAGAACCATGGCAGGAAAGGACCTGTCAACTATCGTCACCGTCACTGGCTTTTCCTTTTGCCCGCTTTATCCAGAAAGAAAGTCGTCACTTTCCTCGCACCCAGCGCCACCGCAAGTCGCCATCATGGTCCTAGTCCAAGCAGTGGCCCTCGTCGCCGCTTCTTCGTCAGAACCGTCGTCGTGCGTGGGCATGCACGCCACGACAACCCACCCACTTCGTGGGCATGAACCAACGGTGCACCAGGCTGGTCCTTCCTCTCCGGCCGCGGCTGTCAATCACGACGTACCTGCATTGCACCATGTCGGGCCTTCAGCTCCGGCCGGCGCCATCGACCACGTCGTACCGGCAACTCCATCATCTTCTTTTGCCATCCATTCGATGGATTGGCTGCTTGCAGGTCCGTTAGCACCGTTTCTAGGAGAAGAGGAGAACTTCAACCGCGGCCTCGTGTCGCTGCCTCTGCCCCGTCAGCACGGTTTTAGACCATGCCCAAAGCATGCGGGCGCTTCACCGCCACCTCCGCGGCTGCTGTCATTGACGCCGATGGACAAACTGCCGGAGCACTTCCTCTTGGATACGGCCCCGTCCTGGATCCTCCGTCCCCGACGCTGGCAGCAGCGGAAACCGGCGGCTACGCCATCATCCCCGACCTGAACATGGCCATCAAGGTTGAAGACGTCGAGGTGGAAGGTGAGGGCTCATCGACGACGGCACCACCTCCTCCATCACCGGCTACACCACCTCCTCCAGCGCCGCCTCTACCTCCCACGCCACTGCCGGAAGCCATAGCCATGGAGCAGCACCGCGCAACCCTCCAGGGCGCGTGGTCGCTGGACGGCCCTCGGCCTCACCAGCGCCCCCGGGGCGAGCAGCAGTGGAGGAGGCCATGGTGCAGCGTGGGGCCCACCCCGCCTCCTTTGAAGACGCCACGACACGGGTAGGGGAGGGCTGTCGAGCGGCAGTGCATAGCACCCGGTTGAACAGAGAGGGGATCGGGAGTGGCGGCAAGAAGGGGAAACCCTTGCTCGTGCCCTCCTTCTGTCGGTGCTGGGCCAGCCCAACTCGCCCCCTCCTCTCACCCGAACAGACATGTGGGCGGAATGGCCTAAAGGGCCTCAGCCCAGGTTACTTCAGCCTGCAGGCCAATAACCGGAAAAAGGTGGCTGCTGGTGCTGTGGCGTTTCATCAGAAAAGAGCCCCTAGTATCCGTATATTGCAGAGTAGCCCGTTCTATTTGTTTGGGACTGTTATTTTATTGTGTTTAGAACCTCTAAATTATGTTCAGTCGTGTACTCTATTGTAAGTTCATATTTTGGACCATGTATTGTCTAGAATAAAGTTTCAGACTATGTATAACATATTTTATATGATTGCTTTAGCATCTTTTTAGAATATGTAATTCTTAAGTACAACAATATGTTTATTTTACAATTCAAAGTTTGGGATCACAAGGTAACTGAGGCATCTACTGCACTTTGCAGATTATCGTCATTGCTGAAAGATCTACATTTTGCCTTTTTCTTTTGTTTTGGCAAAATGACTATCTTCGAGTGCTCTCCCAAACTTGCGAATTGATGTGACCACCTCAAATATTTTATTAACAATTAAAAGGTAACAGTGTGATCTACTGCATCAAATTGCAGACTCTCCACTATGCTGTGAGGTATACATCTAGTCATTTGACAGATGATTACCTTCAAAGTGATTTTCTAAAATGTAGTGTGACACAAGGTAATAGAAATATGAACATCTACTGGTAAAAGCCAGATTATGTTCTCTATTGCTGTGAGATGTACACCATAACGGTGATTATCTTCAAAGTTTCATCTAGATAAAATGAGATCGACATATATAAGTATAAAGCATCAGCTATACTTCAAAAAACTTTGCTCCTCTGAAACATTTGTTGTTACTTACATTTTACTCTCATAGTAAAACTAATTCATGCATGATCACAACATGCAGGAAATGGCTGGCGTTATGAATAGAGAATTTCATGAACTTGAGCTAGATGGTAGTAATTATTTATCATGGGCTATGGATACCAAGATAGCATTAGAATGTCGTAACTTTGGTTCACAATTATCACACCTGCTGACGGCGCCGAGGAAATACTGCAAGCAGCCAATACTTAATTTTGTTTTGTGCACAATTAGACATTTCCACTTTAGTGCCTTTGTTGCCAGTTATTTTGCGTTATATTGACTGATGTGCCGTTCCCTTTCTCTGACTTTAGAACTACGATGTTTCTAATAGTATACAAGTTTGCAAATTGCTCCATTGAACAAGCTTAGGACACAAGTGCTCTTCCCAACAGGTTATTATGTAAGTGCCGCAACTTCAATCCATCTATTGGTAGCCTTTGCAAAGTTTATGATAGATATAGAAGCATCATAATTGAACATCTGCATATCTTAAATATTTTAGAATTTACCTGCTATTTCATGAATACGTTATTTCATGCAGTACATATATGTGCTTCTTTTTCTCTATTAATAGTTTGACATATTGTTGTTAATTGCCCTAAGAGATCTTGATTTTGCCTTTGTATACATTTCTTCTTGTATCTTGCATCTTGCCCATTTGGAGAAGGTATAATAAATTATTATTGCACCCGTCTATTTTGTGACCATTCATGTATGCGATATTGTTTTTCTTCGTTCCCTTCATCTATTAGCAAAATGCACGCTATTCTCCATTAGGCGACTTTTCTTACACTTATTTATTCCTTGCAGAATGTGGCAATAGAGATCAATATATACACTCAGTTGTTTGCTTATCCAAGAAGAACCAGTTAAGAAGCCGAGGTTAGCTTTGAATTTTAGTGATTTTGTTTGTTGTCGGTACCATGTTCACATCTTATAATTTCTTGATCTACTATTTGTTTCACAACTAAATTTATGATTAGTTTGTATCCATGCAGAGGGAACACTTCCCAAGCACTTCAGATGCAATTAACACTGATGGTCAAGGATTAGTATCTTGTCTGATGTGACAAAGGTAACTCATCCATCATTTGTTAGTGAGACGCCATAACTAAATTGATGATTTTTTCCCTCTAATTTGTTGGAGATGCTCTATGAAAATTTAGTGTTCAGCGCTGTTGTTCCCATGCTTTAGGATACATCATGTTTTCACAGCCGAAACAAGATTCAGCTGGTTTGACTACAAAAAAACGTTTCACTTAGTTTTGTTATAATATTTCCATCAGATACATATGATTGCAGTTATTAAGTCCATTCCACATTTTTTGTCATACATAGTTGCAATTTAAAAGATGGCCATTTTGTCGTTAATGCAGGTTCAAATTAATCATGGAGGTTATTTGTATCGATTCCAAGTTCCTAACGGAACATAGCTCCCTTTTATAGACAACTTCAATAGATAATGTGTAACTTCAACATTGGTGAGGATGATTTTTCATATATGCAGTGCTAAGGATCAAGAAAACTGAATATCATTGAAATATATTGCAACCCTTTCCCGTAGCAGCGCGTGAGATATCATCTAGTAGTAGATACCAGGCACTGCATACATATGCCGGGGGTAGAGATTTCAGTGATTGAAATTTAGGTGCATGCCAGCATTCAGTGTCTCAAACATCACTCTAGATACTCAGTCTGCTATAATTATTACTACTCATGTTTGACAAACAATCGTGCACTTTGCCTTCCGAATGAATTGGCCTTCACTTGCCCTTCTCGTCCGTGTAGCTTACATGGCCCAGGGCCACATGTTTCTACCTTTTCTTTCTAGCTTCCCCCTTTTGTGACAGAACTTCAAGATGGAGAGTAGCAGTGATTTTGAAGGTTCTGCCGATGCAGGTAAAGTGGAGGAAAATGTTGATGCGTGTTGCGAAGTATTGGAAAGCACCCACCGAGCAATGATCAGTCAGGCGGTTACAAGTAGCAAGAAACGAGCAGGAAAGCTACAAGCACGCTCGCTAACAGTGTCACGTAAACTCTGGCAGGGTCTATCAAGCTGAATGTTGATGCTGCTTTTGACGGTGATCTGCTGGAAGGGAACAGGAGCATCGTGGCGGATGCTCTCGTACGGCCGAGGGCCCTGGCGCGGTATCATGTTACCGCAATCGGTGGGAGAATCGAGTGATCGTCAACGCCTAGTTGATGAAGTCCATTTTGTTGTCAAGTAGGAAACGTACAGGGCTGAATCAACCGGAGAACGACCGTAAGGAACACTAGCAATTACTACATTGTTTATGGCTTATAGTTGAGAACTCCCAGTAAAGCTTTGCTCGTGTTTCTGAAAAGAGTTCATGCTTCACACAGACACAGGGTACCTCTTTCGAGAGCAGAATACACACTTTATAATTCCACAGCCTACGTATCTTTGCACCTGTGTCGATGTCATTGGTGGTACTGGTAGAGAGGGCAGGCTGCGTCCCTTGCAGACGATTGCAAGCGACCTGACCCACGGCCACGAAGTGGACATGCCAACCGCAGAGGCGACTGACCCGCCGCAGCCCACAGTGCCGCCAGCACAGGACGCCAGCGTTGCCACGGTGCAGCGCATGCAGCAGGCCGACATGGGAGCCAAAGGAAAACGTGTCCTCCGTCGCCGTGCAAAGCTTGCAGCCGAAGGGACAAGAAGAGAAACCTACTGCGTCCAGAGAAAAGAATGGGAAATGGAGGAACGGGTGCCCGTGCTGGGCGGGCGGTGGCACGAAGTAGTAATCAAGTTCGAGGGTGCTAATCAAATCAACCTCCACCAGGAAGCGGCAGGCCTCCTCCCCACCCCCAGGCATCCGTGTTTTCAAAGTCTGAGCATGTTGAATGCACGGGAGATTCAGGTAGTGGCTTGGGCCTTCAGTGCGCGTCGTGTCAACGGGCTTGTTTAAGGTTCGGTCGGCTGACCAGGTCAGAGCACACAGCCGGGGCTCGTGGCACTGTCGCAATTGCAAGTGCAACCACTGTCTGCCCACCACTGCCAGTCCATCACCGGGCGCCGGTGTTGCCGTTGTAGTTGGAGGGAAGGCCGTTGGGATGCAGTGGTTGACGCGGGATTCCGCTGCCGTGTGCGCGATGTCGAGTCAGAACCGTAGGGATAAGTGCTAAGCGCCAACCAAGTCAAGGTCAAATACTATTCATATTCTGACGACTACAACCCACGGTGCTACTGCTACGCCACGTACTGCTGCCGGCCGCGTTGCAATGCCAGTGCTGCGTCCAGGATTGAAGTTCGAAGAGGGTGCTAGTAAATCAGTTATCACCGGGTCGGCTGTCCTCGGCCAGCTTACGCGCAGCGGCATCTTATGTGCGCACAGGAACAAGTGAAACACAAGACGCTACAAACTGCTTAAGCCGGTGACGTCTCAACGGAGAGACGAAACCAATTTAGCATTCGGGCGGGATATCAGGACTGTTAGAGTCGGGTCACTTTCGCGCCAATTTGTATATTCTTGTTGAACCGGGGGCCCGTCGTTCGGAATCATGATAAGACATAAACCCATGGACCACCGCAATCATGATGGGATTAGTATGACTAGCACATATGCCCGTGCGTTGCAACGGGAGAATTAATTGATGTGTCCACGAAAATAACCATGCTAATGGCCCAACAACATCTGGTGCCAACGAAACTTCATATAAGTAGTACTACATTAAGAAGCATGCTACACATACAATACTTTTGGTGTGGTTCTTGTACGACAATTTTGATCTTAAAGAACCTGATTTTCAAATTTTTCATACAAAGCCATTGTTTTTTAAGTTAAAGCAATGCTTGAAATTTGCATCAAGTCGTAAAAAAATCTTAATAAAAGGGTTTTGTTAAACATATTTTGGGCCATCTCTTTGTACGCTTGAAGATCAATAAAAGAATGTCTACGTCTGAGCGAAACGACCCTAGTTCGTTGCATGCCAAAAAAATCAAAGCCAAATGATGGACGATTTTTTCTTTTCTGTTTTTATTCTTTACGTATGAAAAAACGGGAGTAAGAAATATATAGGTATAGAAAAGAAAAGTACTAAGTGTGCATCATAAACACAATTTAAAAAATTACTAACATGTAAGATAATATCATATTTAGAATCTACAACTTTTTTAAGCGATTTTCATATATAAAATGCTAGATTTGGAGTTAGCGTTTGAAAGATAGGAACATTTCAAAAAATACTTGAATCTGTGGGAAAAAAAGTTTGAAAAGTAGCTGGGCCAAGACAATATCAATTTTAGAATCTATACATTTTTCTGATAGATTTTCATATATAACATGCTAAATTTGGAGAGTTAGCATTTAAAAGATATGAATATTTCAAATAATATTTGAATCTGCGGAAAAAATGTAAAAAAAATGAGCTAGGGAAATGCAGAAAAATGGGACAAAGCTGGGGATCGAACCCAAGTCTCCCAGCAGGGAGAGTTGTGCCCTAGCAAGCTAGGTGCTTATGTGATTTTTGACAATGTAAGAGCCTAGCTGTACATAAACGCAACAAGCGGCCACCTAATAAAAACGAATCGTTTTTGCCACTCACGGGTGGTATTGGTGGATAATTCTTGCCAAACTGCAATCATGATGGGATTAGCATGATTGGCAGTAGGAGGGGCGCACGAAACCGCGAGCACCCATGGGAGTGCACATCACGAGCGGTTTGCACCAGACAAAGAAAGTCGAGAGAATTTGTTCTCTCTCTCCGAACCAAAACCAGGCGTGTAAGCCGACCCTTGTTTGGTAAGCACATGCCTTTCGCTACGTGGCCCTACCAAGAACTATTGATTGAGCTGAGCCAATCCGTTCGTTGCGTACGTGCAAGGCACTGGTGGTTATCCAAAATGGCGATGGACGCGAGGCGCTTGACGTGTCCAGATCAGGACCGATGCGGACTAAATCAATAAACAATCAGAGCACAATGGACCTGCCATGTAGGACGAATTGTGAAGGCGGCGTCCACACAAACGGGTACCCGATGAGATTGTTTAAAGTAGAAAGTAAAGAACGAGAGAGTTTGAATGAAAGATGATCCATCAGTCTTTATTGATGATAGAAGTGGGCTATTTATCCCAGGCGGAAGTACACACGGTGCTTGGCGGTCAAGTAAACACATAGTTACTTGAGTGTCAAGAAATTACATAGTTGCCATGAGAGCCAAGGAAGTACATGGTTGCTTGAGAACCAAGCAACCTATCTAACAATTAACTTAATCCTAATTAGCTTAATTGTAAGCAACTATTCTATTCTTAACACCCCCTTGTACAACGCCTCTTCTTTGGTATATCCATCATCTTGACAAATTCTTTGAATAATCTTGACTGTCTTCTCCAAAAACCCTGTGGGAAAAATATGAGGAGAATAATGCGGATATGTTGCTAAAACTCCTTTAAACCCAATGGGAAAAATAATAAGGAGAAAATGATGCAACATATAATGATTATGTCTCTTGATAACTCATATGAGGAGAACCTTTGAAGAAGGAGAAAACCCATCAGTGAGTTTAGAGAACAATTAATATGTCTTGAGTACTTTCTTTAAAAACCCCGATAGGGAAAATAGAAAGTATGACGTATGATCTTTGATAAGATATTGCCTCATTAAAAACCATTATGAGAAACTTTGATAGAAAACTCATAAGGGAAAAGAGTGTGATATGATATGCCATTGAAAACTCCTTTAAAACCCAGTGGAAAAAATATAAGGAGAAAATGATATGACATATATAGGCACTTGTGTTTATATTGTCTCGTTAAAAACCTTTATGAGAAACCATTAGGGAAAACTCATGAAGGGAAAAAGAGTACAATATATGCAATCTTAGGATTGTTAATAGGTTATAGATTTGGGAAATTACTCCCCCTGAACTTTGCAAACCTGGAGAATGTGTAATACAAATTCCATTGATATGATCATGACATTATGAATAATCTGTAAGATTTTCAAAGTATGTTGTTTGCATATTGTTTCCTCACTTTCTATAATTCGTGAGGATAAGTAATTTTCGAGCAATGTACTTTATGATATTGCTCTTCATATAACCTGTAGGTATTGAGTAACACAAGTGGTAGCGTCTTGATAAATCAAGTTATGTGATTCTGATGAATCTAAACCACATGATTTTGAGTGTGGTTAATCATTCTGCTAAGCCATGCATATTTTGCAATGCTTTTAGATAAAGCGATTATGTCAGAATGATAACTGGAAATAGCCATTAAAGCCCATTTATATGACTTCCATATGAAGGCTATTCCAGCAAATTCAGTCATTGATATGGTATTGTTGGGATCAAAGAAAGATCCAATATCATTATTGAAGGAAATATGCCCTAGAGGCAATAATAAAGTTATTATTTATTTCCTTATATCATGATAAATGTTTATTATTCATGCTAGAATTGTATTAACCGGAAACATGATACATGTGTGAATACATAGACAAACAGAGTGTCACTAGTATGCCTCTACTTGACTAGCTCGTTGATCAAAGATGGTTATGTTTCCTAGCCATAGACATGAGTTGTCATTTGATTAACGGGATCACATCATTAGGAGAATGATGTGATTGACTTGACCCATTCCGTTAGCTTAGCACTTGATCGTTTAGTATTCTGCTATTGCTTTCTTCATGACTTATACATGTTCCTATGACTATGAGATTATGCAACTCCCGTTTACCGGAGGAAGACTTTGTGTGCTACCAAACGTCACAATGTAACTGGGTGATTATAAAGGTGCTCTACAGGTGTCTCCGAAGGTACTTGTTGAGTTGGCGTATTTCGAGATTAGGATTTGTCACTCCGATTGTCGGAGAGGTATCTCAGGGCCCTCTCGGTAATGCACATCACTATAAGCCTTGCAAGCATTGTAACTAATGAGTTAGTTGCGAGATGATGTATTACGGAACAAGTAAAGAGACTTGCCGGAAACGAGATTGAACTAGGTATTGAGATACCGACGATCGAATCTCGAGCAAGTAACATACCGATGACAAAGGGAACAACGTATGTTGTTATGCGGTGTGACCGATAAAGATCTTCGTAGAATATGTAGGAGCCAATATGGGCATCCAGGTTCCGCTATTGGTTATTGACCAGAGAGGTGTCTCGGTCATGTCTACATAGTTCTCGAACCCGTAGGGTCCGCACGCTTAATGTTCGTTGACGATATAGTACTATGAGTTATGTATGTTGGTGACCGAATGTTGTTCGGAGTTTCGGATGAGATCACGGATATGACGAGGAACTCCGGAATGGTCCGGAAGTAAAGATTGATATATCGATAGTAGTGTTTGATCTCCGGAAGGGTTCCGGAATCCATCGGAAGGGGTTCCGCATGTTTCCCGAAATGTTTGGGCACGAGAACACTTTATCTGGGCCAAAGGGGAAAGCCCACAAGGTTTTTGGAAGGAGCAAAAGGAAGTTTTGCGGAGTCCATGGCGTCTGGGTCCAGACGCCAGGGTCCCTGGCGTCTGGGTCCAGACGCCGGGAACCCTGGCGTCTGGCCCTGGAGTCTGAGAAGGACTCTTGCCTTTCGGGTGAAACCGACTTTGTGGAGGCTTTTACTCCAAGTTTCGACCCCAAGGCTCAACACATAAATAGAGTGGTAGGGATAGCACCCAAAAAAGATTTAGAAACACCAAGCCGTGTGCCGGCAACCCCGTCCCCTCTAGTTTATCCTCCGTCATAGTTTTCGTAGTGCTTAGGCGAAGCCCTGCGGAGATTGTTCTTCACCAACACCGTCACCACGCCGTCGTGCTGCCGGAACTCATCTACTACTTCGCCCCTCTTGCTGGATTGAGAAGGCGAGGACGTCGTCGAGCTGAACGTGTGCTGAACGCGGAGGTGCCGTACGTTCGGTACTTGATCGGGACGGATCGTGAAGGTGTACGACTACATCAACCGCGTCGATAAACGCTTCCACTTACGGTCTACGAGGGTACGTAGACAACACTCTCCCCTCTCGTTGCTATGCATCACCATGATCTTGCGTGTGCGTAGGATTTTTTTTGAAATTACTACGTTCCCCAACAATTATATCATATCATGGCCATATCTTTTATTTCCTGATGGAAATATCCAAGATTTATTGTGAGCTTGGGATATAAGCTGATATTTCCTATATCGACCATATACCTTTTGTTGGGGTTTACACTCTGAACAAAGATAGCAAATATAGTGCCAGGCCTGGCGTAGTTTGCAATTATATGAGTGCTTTGACATTAGTGAGATATAGAACTTCAGGTCCTGATATCACTTCATTAACACCCCTAGGTACGAATGGATTTGTACCCTATCAGGGGTAATATGACCATATTACATGTCTTTTATTGATATGATATATCCACATTGAACTTCTCGTATATGTTTTGGATATATGCAGACTGATATATGTATTCTTGAGAGAATGCTGAAGTTGTAAGCTTTAGCTAAATTTGGTTGAATCCAAGTTTTCCGTCTTGAGATGATTTTATGTATTTTTAGGTCTTGTACATACATTGATGACGAAATCATCGATATACACTGAGGTGATGTAAGAAAATCAAATTTGTGATTTCATTATTAGAACACATAAACAATCATCACTATTCGAGTAATCCTTTTGAAGAAGGAACTCATTTAGTCGGTAGTACCATATGATTTTCGACTATTTTGAGCCATAGAGTGACTTCTGAAGTTTTACACAAAAACATGTTGCGATTTGTCTTTGGATTCGGAATTGTAAGCCCTTCAGGGACTATAATATAGGTATCCGAAATGAGTGATCCATATGAGTACGTAGTCACTACATCCATTAACTGCATGGATATTGTTATTTTTTATTGCCAATGATATTTAGTATCGAAACATAATTCCACTCATACCAAGAGGGTATGTTACATCATAATTGATGTCGGGTCTCTGCGTGAACCCTTTGCTACAAGCCTCGCTTTCTCACCACCTCATTGACTTTGTCTATGAATGAGAAGTTTTTAGTATTCCATACAGGAGATACTTATGAGATGTAGGTATTACTGCGGTAAATACCACGCATTTGTTGAGCGAGTGCTATTCTTCATTACTTGCTTCTTTTTATGTGAACCAATATGAGTGCAAGAGGCACTCTACCATGGATTTCGGTTCTGGGCCCAAAAGGTTTTAGCAAATTGAGAAGAAATATATGTCGACAAATGTAGTCTTTAGTTTATATGATCCTGGTGGAATCATTGAAGTTTGTGGATAAAATATTTATTCCTTTTTAACTCCTTGTGATTTCCTACAACAAATGGAGTCAAGGTGTTTCGATGTCCCGGCACCAAAATATTTGTGCACATTTATGCCGGGCTTTGGATGATGAGCATCCAGTGAGGTGTCTTTCAACTTGATGTTGAATTATATTTACTGGTTGAGGATTTGATTTCCTCTGTTTCCATGGTAGCATATGAGAACTTATATCTCGTCTTGTCAGATTTCTCCCCCTCTTGCTCTCATTTGGGGAGAAGAGTGGTTTATCAGGTACCTCCACTCTTTCTGATAGAATTTAGTGACACCTTGTCATCAGTAAATGTATGTGGCAGATTTGCAATGTGTTGCAAATATATGATTCTCTAAACTTCTAGTTCAGATTCTTTGAGTACGTGGATATTAAGGATAGAATGTCAATAACATTTCTAATTTATTTCTCGGCATTCTTTGTGGTACGTATCTCCCCCTAATGCCGGAAAATATCCTTATTAGTGATGCAATCAGCATACGGGCTATGAATAATTTTGATTGACGGATAAATTGTTATTCCTCACATAGATCCCTAATTTTCGCGAGTGCCCATTGATGTACGCTGGAGTGGTGATATTGGCATGTAACCGAATTATCACAGATAAGAAATACTTTGTTGATTTCCACGTAGTAACTACAAGGGGAAAGTAGTATGATATGCAGTTGGTATGATTTAGATCATACTTATGGTGTGTAAGGCCGTATGTGTCCAGCAAGAGGCTGGTAAATTTACAATTCTTTAAAAATGGTCATGTGATTCATTTAACTCTCTTTGATAAGAAATTTAGCTAAACCATTCTGGGTATGTACATAAAGTACTTAATGCAAAAAATGCTCATTGAATGAGTTCAATAACATTGTTCAGGAGAATTTGCTCTTACTTTGATAAGTTGAGCAATTTTTTTAGTAAGATCTTGCATGGTTGTGTGTGATAAGAGATACACTTAAAAACATTTATAAATGTGTATATGAGTACCATGAAGTGTTGGAAATATGCCCTAGAGGCAATAATAAAATGGTTATTATTATATTTCCTAGTTCATGATAATTGTCTATTGTTCATGCTATAATTGTGTTATCCGGAAATCGTAATACATGTGTGAATGTTGGAAATATGCCCTAGAGGCAATAATAAATAGGTTATTATTATATTTCCTTGTTCATGATAATCATTTATTATCCATGCTAGAATTGTATTGATAGGAAACTCAGATACATGTATGGATACATAGACAACACCATGTCCCTAGTAAGCCTCTAGTTGACTAGCTCGTTGATCAATAGATGGTTACGGTTTCCTGACCATGGACATTGGATGTCGTTGATAACGGGATCACATCATTAGGAGAATGATGTGAAGGACAAGACCCAATCCTAAGCCTAGCACAAGATCGTGTAGTTCGTTTGCTAAGAGCTTTTCTAATGTCAAGTATCATTTCCTTAGACCATGAGATTGTGAAACTCCCGGATACCGTAGGAATGCTTTGGGTGTACCAAACGTCACAACGTAACTGGGTGGCTATAAAGGTGCACTACGGGTATCTCCGAAAGTGTCTGTAGGGTTGGCACGAATCAAGACTGGGATTTGTCACTCCGTGTAAACGGAGAGGTATCTCTGGGCCCACTCGTTAGGACATCATCATAATGTGCACAATGTGACCAAGGAGTTGATCACGGGATGATGTGAGTTACAGAACGAGTAAAGAGACTTGCCGGTAACGAGATTGAACAAGGTATAGGGATACCGACGATCGAATCTCGGGCAAGTAACATACCGATTGACAAAGGGAATTGGGTACGGGATTGATTGAATCCTCGACATCGTGGTTTATCCGATGAGATCATCGAGGAGCATGTGGGAGCCAACATGGGTATCCAGATCCCGCTGTTGGTTATTGACCGGAGAGTCGTCTCGGTCATGTCTGCATGTCTCCCGAACCCGTAGGGTCTACACACTTAAGGTTCGGTGACGTTAGGGTTATAGAGATATTAGTATGCGGTAACCCGAAAGTTGTTCGGAGTCCCGGATGAGATCCCGGACGTCACGAGGAGTTCCGGAGGTAAAGATTTATATATGGGAAGTCTTATTTTGGTCGCCGGAAAAGTTTCGCACTTTATCGGTATTGTACCGGGAGTGCCGAAAGGGGTCCGGGGGTCCACCAAGGGGGTCCACCAGCCCCGGGGGGGCACATGGGCTGTAGGGGGTGCGCCTTGGCCTATATGGGCCAAGGGCACCAGCCCCAAGAGGCCCATGCGCCAAGAGATAAGGAAAAGGGAGAGTCCTAAAGGGGGAAGGCACCTCCGAGGTGCCTTGGGGGGGAAGGACTCCTCCCTGGCCGCACCCTTCCTTGGAGGAAGGGACAAGGCTGCGCCCCCCCTCTCCCTTGGCCCTATATATAGTGGGGGGAAGGGAGGGCAGCAATACCCAAGCCCTGGCGCCTCCCTCTCCCTCCCGTGACACTTCTTCCTCCCCGTTTGCGCTTGGCGAAGCCCTGCCGGATCCCGCTACTTCCACCACCACGCCGTCGTGCTGCTGGATCTCCATCAACCTCTCCTCCCCCCTTGCTGGATCAAGAAGGAGGAGACGTCGCTGCTCCGTACGTGTGTTGAACGCGGAGGTGCCGTCCGTTCGGCGCTAGGATCATCGGTGATTTGGATCACGACGAGTACGACTCCATCAACCCCGTTCTCTTGAACGCTTCCGCTCGCGATCTACAAGGGTATGTAGATGCACTCCTTCCCTCTCGTTGCTAGTAAACTCCATAGATTGATCTTGGTGATGCGTAGAAAATTTTGAATTTCTGCTACGTTCCCCAATAGTGGCATCATGAGCTAGGTCTATGCGTAGTTTCTATGCACGAGTAGAACACAAAGTAGTTGTGGGCGTCGATGTTGTCAATTCTTCTTGCTGCTACTAGTCTTATCTTGTTTCGGCGGCATTGTGGGATGAAGCGGCCCGGACCGACCTTACACGTACGCTTACGTGAGACAGGTTCCACCGACTGACATGCACTAGTTGCATAAGGTGGCTAGCGGGTGTCTGTCTCTCCCACTTTAGTCGGAACGGATTCGATGAAAAGGGTCCTTATGAAGGGTAAATAGAAATTGGCATATCACGTTGTGGCTCTTACGTAGGTAAGAAACGTTCTTCTAGAAACCTATACAAGCCACGTAAAAACTTGCAACAACAATTAGAGGACGTCTAACTTGTTTTTGCAGCATGTGCTATGTGATGTGATATGGCCAGAAGATGTGATGAATGATATATGTGATGTATGAGATTGATCATATTCTTGTAATAGGAATCACGACTTGCATGTCGATGAGTATGACAACCGGCAGGAGCCATAGGAGTTGTTTTTATTTTTTGTATGACCTGCGTGTCATTGAATAACGCCATGTAAATTACTTTACTTTATTGCTAAGCGCGTTAGCCATAGAAGTAGAAGTAATCGTTGGCGTGCCAACTTCATGAAGACACAATGATGGAGATCATGGTGTCATGCCGGTGACAAAGATGATCATGGTGCCCCGAAGATGGAGATCAAAGGAGCAAAATGATATTGGCCATATCATGTCACTATTTGATTGCATGTGATGTTTATCATGTTATGCATCTTATTTGCTTAGAACGACGGTAGTAAGTAAGATGATCCCTTATAATAATTTCAAGAGACGTGTTCCCCCTAACTGTGCACCGTTGCGAAGGTTCGTTGTTTCGAAGCACCACGTGATGATCGGGTGTGATAGATTCTAACGTTCGAATACAACGGGTGTTGACGAGCCTAGCATGTACAGACATGGCCTCGGAACACATGCGAAACACTTAGGTTGACTTGACGAGCCTAGCATGTACAGACATGGCCTCGGAACACAAGAGACCGAAAGGTCGAGCATGAGTCGTATAGAAGATACGATCAACATGGAGATGTTCACCGATGATGACTAGTCCGTCTCACGTGATGATCGGACACGGCCTAGTTTGACTCGGATCATGTATCGCTTAGATGACTAGAGGGATGTCTATCTGAGTGGGAGTTCCATAATCAGATGAACTTCATTATCATGAACATAGTCAAAAGGTCTTTGCAAATTATGTCATACGCTTTAGTTCTACTATTTAAGATATGTTCCTAGAGAAAATTTAGTTGAAAGTTAGTAGTAGCAATTATGCGGACTGGGTCCGTAAACTGAGGATTGTCCTCATTGCTACACAGAAGGCTTATGTCCTTAATGCACCGCTCGGTGTGCTGAACCTCAGCGTCGTCTGTAGATGTTGCGGAACATCTGACATACACGTTTTGATAACTACATGATAGTTCAGTGCGTAATGCTAACGGTTTAGAATTGTGGCACCAAAGACGGTTTTGAAACGTCGCAGAACATATGAGATGTTCCGAAGACTGAAATTGGGATTTCAGACTAGTGCCCACGTCAAGAGGTATGAGACCTCTGACAAGTTTCTTAAGCCAACAAACTAAGGGAGAAAAGCTCAATCGTTGAGCATGTGCTCAGATTGTCTGAGTACCACAATCGCTTGAATCGAGTGGGAGTTACTCTCCCAGATGAGATAGTGATGGTTCTCCATAGTCACTGCCACCAAGCTAGTAGAGCTTCGTTATGAACTATAACATATCAGGGATAGTTATGATGATCCTTGAGCTATTCGCGATGTTTGACACCGCGAAAGTAGAAATCAAGAAGGAGCATCAATTGTTGATGGTTAGTAAAACCACTAGTTTAAGAAGGGCAAGGGCAAAAGGGATACTTCATGAAACAACAAGTCATTTGCTGCTCTAGTGAAGAATCCCAAGGTTGAACCCAAACCCGAGACTAAGTGCTTCTGTAATGAGGGGAACGGTTACTGAAGCAGTACTACCCTAGATACTTGGTAGATGAGAAGGCAGACTAGGTCGACAGAAGTATATTGGATATACATTATATGAATGTGTACTTTACTAGTACTCCTAGCAGCACCAGGGTATTGGATACCGGTTCGGTTGCTAAGTGTTAGTAACTCGAAATAAAAGCTGCGGAATAAATGGAGACTGGCTAAAGGTGAGATGACGATATGTGTTGGAAGTGTTTCCAAGGTTGATGTGATCAAGCATCGCATGCTCCCTCTACCATCGAGATTTGGTGTTTGCATTGAGCATGATTGGATAATGTTTATCGCAATACGGTTATTCATTTATGGAGAATAATGGTTACTCTGTTTATTTGAATAATACCTTCAATGGTCTTGCACCTAAAATGAATCTCGATCGTAGTGATACACATGTTCGTGCCAAAAGATATAAAATAGTAATGATAGTTCCACATACTTGTGGCACTGCCATTTGAGTCATATTGGTATAGAACGCATGAAGAAGCTCCATGTAGATGGATCTTTGGACTCACTCGTTTTTGAAAATATTGAGACATGCGAACCATGTCTATTGGTATATATATGCATGAAGAAACTCCATGCAGATGGATCGTTTGGACTCACTTGATTTCGAATCACTTGAGACATGCAAATCACACCACATGGGAAAGATGACTGAAAGTCCTCGTTTTCAGTAAGATGGAACAAGAGAGCAACTTGTTGGAAGTAATACATTTTGATGTATGCAGTCCAATGAGTGCTGAGGCATGCAGTGGATATCGTTATGTTCTTACTTCACAGATGATTTGAGTAGATGCTGAGTGTATTTACTTGATGAAACACAAGTCTGAATTATTGAAAGGTTCAAGTAATTTCAGAGTGAAGTTGAATATCGTCGTGACAAGAGGATAAAATGTCTATGATATGATCATAGAGATATCTGAGTTACGAGTTTGGCACACAATTAAGACATTGTGGAAAGTGTTTCACAATTAATACCGCCTGGAACACCACAGTGTGATGGTGTGTCCGAACATCATAACTGCACCCTATTGGATATGGTGCATACCATGATGTCTCTTATCGAATTACAACTATCATTTATGGGTTAGGCATTAGAGACAACCGCATTCACTTTAAAAGGGGCACCACGCAATTCCGTTGAGACGACACCGTTTAGAGAAACCTAAGTTGTCGTTTCTTAAAAGTTTGGGGCTGCGATGCTTATGTGAAAAAGTTTCAGGCTGATAAGCTCGAACCCAAAGCGGATAAATGCATCTTCATAGAATACCCAAAACAGTTGGGTATACCTCCTATTTCAGATCTGGAAGCAAAAGTAATTGCTTCTAGAAATGGGTCCTTTCTCGAGGAAAAGTTTCTCTCGAAAGAATTGAGTGGGAGGATGGTGGAGACTTGATAAGGTTATTGAACCGTCACTTCAACTAGTGTGTAGCAGGGCACAGGAAGTTGTTCCTGTGGCACCTACACCAATTGAAGTGGAAGCTTATGATAGTGATCGTGAAACTTCGGATCAAGTCACTACCAAACCTCGTAGGACGACGAGGATGCGTACTACTTCAGAGTAATGCGTAATCCTGTCTTGGGAGTCATGTTGTTGGACAACGATGAACCTATGAGCTGTGGAGAAGCGATGGTGGGCCCATATTCCGACAAATGGTTAGAAGCCATGAAATACGAGATAAATGGATCTTTAAGAAGAAGACGGACGTGGACGGTAATGTTATCGTCTATGAAGCTCGACTTGTGGCAAAGAGTATTTCCACAAGTTCAAGGAGTTGACTACGATGAGATTTTCTCATCCGTAGCGATGCTTAAGTCCATCGGAATCATGTTAGCATTAGCCGCATTTATGAAATCTGGCAGATGGATGTCAAAACAAGTTTCCTTACCAGTTTTCGTAAGGAAAGGTTGTATGTGATACAATCAGAAGGGTTTTGTCGATCCTAAGGATGCTAAAAGGTATGCTAGCTCCAGCGATCCTTCCATGGATTAGAGCAAGCGTCTCGTAGTCAGAATATATGCTTTGATGGAGTGATCAAAGTTTTTGGGTTTATACAAAGTTTGTTAGAAACTTGTATTTACAATAAAGTGAGTGGGAGCGCTACAGCATTTCTGATAAGTATATGTGAATAACATATTGTTGATCCGAAATGATGTAGAATTTCTGGAAAGCATAAAGGGTTGTTTGAAAGGAGTTTTTCAAAGGAAGACCTGGATAAAGCTGCTTACATATTGGGCATCAAGATCTATAGAGATAGATCAAGACGCCTGATGATACTTTCAAAGAACGCACACCTTGACATGATTTTGAAAGAGTTCAAAATAGATCAGCAAAGAAGGAGTTCTTGGCTGTGTTACAAGGTGTGAGTATTGAGTAAGACTCAAGACCTGACCACAGCAGAAGAGAGAAAGGACGAAGGTCGTCCCCTATGCTTCAGACGTAGGCTCTACAGTATGCTATGCTGCGTACCGCACATGGAGTGTGCCTTGCCATGAGTTGGTCAAGGGGTACAATAGTGATCCGGGAATGGATCACATGACAGCGGTCGAACTTATCCTTAGTATCTAGTGGACTAAGGAATTTTCTCGATTATGGAGGTGAAAAGGAGTTCGTCGTAACGGGTTACTTCGATGCGAACTTTGACACTAATCCGGATGACTCTGAGTAGTAAACCGGATTCGTATAGTAGAGCAGTTATTTGAAATGGCTCCAAGTAGCGCGTGGTAGCATCCACAAGATGACATAGATATTCGTAAAGCACACACGGATCTGAAAGGTTCAGACCCGTTGATTAATAACCTCTCTCACAAGCATAACATGATCAAACCAGAACTCATTGAGTGTTAATCACATAGTGATGTGAACTAGATTGTTGACTCTAGTAAACTCTTGGATGTTGGTCACATGGTGATGTGACCTGTCAGTGTTAATCACATGGTGATGTGAACTAGATTATTGACTCTAGTGCAAGTGGGAGACTGTTGGAAATATGCCCTAGAGGCAATAATAAATAGGTTATTATTATATTTCCTTGTTCATGATAATCATTTATTATCCATGCTAGAATTGTATTGATAGGAAACTCAGTTACATGTGTGGATACATAGACAACACCATGTCCCTAGTAAGCCTCTAGTTGACTAGCTCGTTGATCAATAGATGGTTACGGTTTCCTGACCATGGACATTGGATGTCGTTGATAACGGGATCACATCATTAGGAGAATGATGTGAAGGACAAGACCCAATCCTAAGCCTAGCACAAGATCGTGTAGTTCGTTTGCTAAGAGCTTTTCTAATGTCAAGTATCATTTCCTTAGACCATGAGATTGTGCAACTCCCGGATACCGTAGGAATGCTTTGGGTGTACCAAACGTCACAACGTAACTGGGTGGCTATAAAGGTGCACTACGGGTATCTCTGAAAGTGTCTGTAGGGTTGGCACGAATCGAGACTGGGATTTGTCACTCCGTGTAAACGGAGAGGTATCTCTGGGCCCACTCGGTAGGACATCATCATAATGTGCACAATGTGACCAAGGAGTTGATCACGGGATGATGTGAGTTACGGAACGAGTAAAGAGACTTGCCGGTAACGAGATTGAACAAGGTATAGGGATACCGACGATCGAATCTCGGGCAAGTAACATACCGATTAACAAAGGGAATTGGGTACGGGATTGATTGAATCCTCGACATCGTGGTTTATCCGATGAGATCATCGAGGAGCATGTGGGAGCCAACATGGGTATCCAGATCCCGCTGTTGGTTATTGACCGGAGAGTCGTCTCGGTCATGTCTGCATGTCTCCCGAACCCGTAGGGTCTACACACTTAAGGTTCGGTGACGTTAGGGTTATAGAGATATTAGTATGCGGTAACCCGAAAGTTGTTCGGAGTCCCGGATGAGATCCCGGACGTCACGAGGAGTTCCGGAGGTAAAGATTTATATATGGGAAGTCTTATTTTGGTCGCCGGAAAAGTTTCGCACTTTATCGGTATTGTACCGGGAGTGCCGAAAGGGGTCCGGGGGTCCACCAAGGGGGTCCACCAGCCCCGGGGGGGCACATGGGCTGTAGGGGGTGCGCCTTGGCCTATATGGGCCAAGGGCACCAGCCCCAAGAGGCCCATGCGCCAAGAGATAAGGAAAAGGGAGAGTCCTAAAGGGGGAAGGCACCTCCGAGGTGCCTTGGGGGGAAAGGACTCCTCCCTGGCCGCACCCTTCCTTGGAGGAAGGGCCAAGGCTGCGCCCCCCCCTCTCCCTTGGCCCTATATATAGTGGGGGGAAGGGAGGGCAGCAATACCCAAGCCCTGGCGCCTCCCTCTCCCTCCCGTGACACTTCTTCCTCCCCGTTTGCGCTTGGCGAAGCCTTGCCGGGATCCCGCTACTTCCACCACCACGCCGTCGTGCTGCTGGATCTCCATCAACCTCTCCTCCCCCCTTGCTGGATCAAGAAGGAGGAGACGTCGCTGCTCCGTACGTGTGTTGAACGCGGAGGTGCCGTCCGTTCGGACCTAGGATCATCGGTGATTTGGATCACGACGAGTACGACTCCATCAACCCCGTTCTCTTGAACGCTTCCGCTCGCGATCTACAAGGGTATGTAGATGCACTCCTTCCCTCTCGTTGCTAGTAAACTCCATAGATTGATCTTGGTGATGCGTAGAAAATTTTGAATTTCTGCTACGTTCCCCAACAGTGAATACATAGACCACAACATGTCCCTAGTGAGCCTCTAGTTGACTAGCTCGTTGATCAACAGATAGTCATGGTTTCCTGACTATGGACATTGGATGTCATTGATAACGGGATCACATCATTAGGAGAATGATGTGATGGACAAGACCCAATCCTAAGCATAGCACAAGATCGTGTAGTTCGTTTGCTAGAGCTTTTCCAAATGTCAAGTATCATTTCCTTAGACCATGAGATTGTGCAACTCCCGGATACCATAGGAGTGCTTTGGCTGTGCCAAACGTCACAACGTAATTGGGTGGCTATAAAGGTGCACTACGGGTATCTCCGAAAGTGTCTGTTGGGTTGGCACGAATCGGGACTGGGATTTGTCACTCCGTATGACGGAGAGGTATCTCTGGGCCCACTCGGTAATGCATCATCATAATGAGCTCAATGTGACCAAGTGTTTGGTCACGGGATCATGCATTACGGTACGAGTAAAGTGACTTTCCGGTAACGAGATTGAACAAGGTATTGGGATACCGACGATCGAATCTCGGGCAAGTAACGTACCGATTGACAAAGGGAATTGTATACGGGATTGATTGAATCCTCGACATCGTGGTTCATCCGATGAGATCATCGTGGAACATGTGGGAGCCAACATGGGTATCCAGATCCCGCTGTTGGTTATTGACCGGAGAGTCGTCTCGGTCATGTCTGCATGTCTCCCGAACCCGTAGGGTCTACACACTTAAGGTTCGGTGACGCTAGAGTTGTAGAGATATTAGTATGCGGTTAACCGAAAGTTTTTCGGAGTCCCGAATGAGATCCCGGACGTCACGAGGAGTTCCGGAATGGTCCGGAGGTAAAGATTTATATATGGGAAGTCCTATTTTGGCCACCGGAAAATGTTCGGGATTTTTCGGTATTGTACCGGGAAGGTTCTAGAAGGTTCCGAAGTGGGGCCCACCTGCATGGGGGGAGCCACATGAACGTGGGTAGTGGGGGCAAGGCCCCACACCCCTGGTCAAGGCGCACCAAGATCCCACCTTAGAAGGAATAAGATCATATCCCGAAGGGATAAGATCAAGATCCCTAAAAAAGGGGGATAACAATCGGTGGGGAAGGGAAATGATGGGATTTCTTTTCCCCACCTTTGCCAACTCCCCAATGGACTTGGAGGGCAAGAAACCAGCCCCCTCCACCCCTATATATAGTGGGGAGGCGCATGGGAGCAGCACCCCAAGCCCTGGCGCCTCCCTCCCTCCCGTGACACCTCTTCCTCCCCGCTTGCGCTTGGCGAAGCCCTGCCGGGATCCCGCTACTTCCACCACCACGCCGTCGTGCTGCTGGATCTCCATCAACTTCTCCTCCCCCCTTGCTGGATCAACAAGGAGGAGACGTCCCCGCTTCGTACGTGTGTTGAACGCGGAGGTGCCGTCCGTTCAGCGCTAGGATCATCGGTGATTTGGATCACGACGAGTACGACTCCATCAACCCCGTTCTCTTGAACGCTTCCGCGCGCGATCTACAAGGGTATGTAGATGCACTCCCCTCTCTCTCGTTGCTAGATGACTCCATAGATTGATCTTGGTGATACGTAGTAAATTTTAAATTTCTGCTACGATCCCCAAAAGTGGCATCATGAGCTAGGTCTATGCGTAGTTTCTATGCACGAGTAGAACACAAACTTGTTGTGGGCGTAGATGTTGTCAATTTTCTTGCCACTACTAGTCTTATCTTGTTTCGGCGGCATCGTGGGATGAAGCGGCCCGGACCGACCTTACACGTACGCTTACGTGGACAGGTTCCACCGACTGACATGCACTAGTTGCATAAGGTGGCTAGCGGGTGTCTGTCTCTCCCACTTTAGTCGAATCGGATTCGATGAAAAGGGTCCTTATGAAGGGTAAATAGAAGTTGGCATATCACGTTGTGGTTTTACATAGGTAAGAAACGTTCTTGCTAGAAACCTATAGAAGCCACGTAAAAACATGCAACAACAATTAGAGGACGTCTAACTTGTTTTTGCAGCATATGCCTTGTGATGTGATATGGCCAAAAGGATGTGATGAATGAAATATATGTGATGTATGAGATTGATCATGTTATTGTAATAGGAATCACGACTTGCATGTCTATGAGTATGACAACCGGCAGGAGCCATAGGAGTTGTCTTTATTTTTTGTATGACCTGCGTGTCATTGAATAACGCCATGTAAATTACTTTACTTTATTGCTAAACACGTTAGCCATAGAAGTAGAAGTAATCGTTGGCGTGACAACTTCATGAAGACACGATGATGGAGATCATGGTGTCATGCCGGTGACGAAGATGATCATGGCGCCCCGAAGATGGAGATCAAAGGAGCAATATGATACTGGCCATATCATGTCACTATTTGATTGCATGTGATGTTTATCATGTTTTACATCTTATTTGCTTAGAACGACGGTAGCTTAAATAAGATGATACCTCGCAATAATTTCAAGAAAGTGTTCCCCCTAACTGTGCACCGTTGCGAAGGTTCGTTGTTTCGAAGCACCACGTGATGATCGGGTGTGATAGATTCTAACGTTCGAATACAACGGGTGTAAGCCAGATTTACACACGCAATACACTTAGGTTGACTTGACGAGCCTAGCATGTACAAACATGGCCTCGGAACACGGAAGACCGAAAGGTCGAGCATGAGTCGTATAGAAGATACGATCAACATGATGATGTTCACCGATGTTGACTAGTCCGTCTCACGTGATGATCGGACACGGCCTAGTTGACTCGGATCATGTTTCACTTAGATGACTAGAGGGATGTCTATCTGAGTGGGAGTTCATTGAATAATTTGATTAGATGAACTTAATTATCATGAACTTAGTCTAAAATCTTTACAATATGTCTTGTAGATCAAATGGCCCACGCTAATGTTGCCCTCAACTTCAACGCGTCCCTAGAGAAAACCAAGCTGAAAGATGATGGCAGCAACTATACGGACTGGGTCCGGAACCTGAGGATCATCCTCATTGCAGCCAAGAAAGATTATGTCCTAGAAGCGCCGCTAGGTGACGCACCCATCCCAGAGAACCAAGACGTTATGAACGCTTGGCAGCAGCGTGCTGATGATTACTCCCTCGTTCAGTGCGGCATGCTTTACAGCTTAGAATCGGGGCTCCAAAAGCGTTTTGAGCAACACGGAGCATATGAGATGTTCGAAGAGCTGAAAATGGTTTTCCAAGCTCATGTCCGGGTCGAGAGATATGAAGTCTCCGACAAGTTCTTCAGTTGTAAGATGGAGGAAAATAGTTCTGTCAGTGAGCACATACTCAAAATGTCTGGGTTACACAACCGCTTGACTCAGCTGGGAGTTAATCTCCCGGATGATGCGGTCATTGACAGAATCCTTCAGTCGCTTCCACCGAGCTACAAGAGCTTTATGATGAACTTCAATATGCAGGGGATGGAAAAGACCATTCCTGAGGTATATTCAATGCTGAAATCAGTGGAGGTGGAGATCAAAAAGGAACATCAAGTGTTGATGGTGAATAAAACCACTAAGTTCAAGAAAGGCAAGGGTAAGAAGAACTTCAAGAAGGACGGCAAGGGAGTTGCCGCACCCGGTAAGCCAATTGCCGGGAAGAAGCCAAAGAATGGACCCAAGCCTGAGACTGAGTGCTTTTATTGCAAGGGAAGTGGTCACTGGAAGCGGAACTGCCCCAAGTACTTGGTGGACAAGAAGGCCGGCAACACCAAAGGTATATGTGATATACATGTTATTGATGTGTACCTTACCAGCACTCGTAGTAGCTCCTGGGTATTTGATACCGGTGCGGTTGCTCATATTTGTAACTCAAAGCAGGAGCTGCGGAATAAACGGAGACTGACAAAGGACGAGGTGACGATGCGCGTCGGGAATGGTTCCAAGGTCGATGTGATCGCCGTCGGCATGCTACCTCTACATTTACCTACGGGATTAGTTTTAAACCTCAATAATTGTTATTTAGTGCCAGCTTTGAGCATGAACATTGTATCAGGATCTCGTTTAATTCGAGATGGCTACTCATTTAAATCCGAGAATAATGGTTGTTCTATTTATATGAGAGATATGTTTTATGGTCATGCCCCGCTGGTTAATGGTTTATTCTTAATGAATATCGAACGTAGTGTTACACATATTCATAGTGTGAATACCAAAAGATGTAAGGTTGATAATGATAGTCCCACATACTTGTGGCACTGCCGTCTTGGTCACATTGGTGTCAAACGCATGAAGAAGCTCCATGCAGATGGACTTTTGGAGTCTCTTGATTACGAATCATTTGACACGTGCGAACCATGCCTCATGGGTAAGATGACCAAGACTCCGTTCTCCGGAACAATGGAGCGAGCAACCAACTTATTGGAAATCATACATACTGATGTGTGCGGTCCAATGAGTGTTGAGGCTCGCGGTGGCTATCGTTATGTTCTCACTCACTGATGACTTGAATAGATATGGGTATGTCTACCTAATGAAACACAAGTCTGAGACCTTTGAAAAGTTCAAGGAATTTCAGAGTGAGGTTGAGAATCAACGTGACAGGAAAATAAAGTTCTTACGATCAGATCGTGGAGGGGAATATTTGAGTCACGAATTTGGCACACACTTAAGGAAATGTGGAATAGTTTCACAACTCACGCCGCCTGGAACACCTCAGCGAAATGGTGTGTCCGAACATCGTAATCGCACTCTATTGGATATGGTGCGATCTATGATGTCTCTTACCGATCTACCACTCTCATTTTGGGGCTATGCTTTAGAGACTGCCGCATTCACTTTAAATAGGGCTCCGTCGAAATCCGTTGAGACGACACCGTATGAATTATGGTTTGGGAAGAAACCTAAGCTGTCGTTTCTAAAAGTTTGGGGATGCGATGCTTATGTCAAGAAACTTCAACCTGAAAAGCTCGAACCCAAGTCGGAAAAATGCGTCTTCATAGGATACCCTAAGGAAACCATTGGGTATACCTTCTACCTCAGATCCGAAGGCAAGATCTTTGTTGCCAAGAACGGGTCCTTTCTGGAGAAAGAGTTTCTCTCGAAAGAAGTAAGTGGGAGGAAAGTGGAACTTGATGAAGTACTACCTCTTGAACCGGAAAGTAGCGCAGCTCAGGAAGATGTTCCTGTGGTGCCTGCACTGACTAGAGAGGAAGCTAATGATGATGATCAAGGTACTTCGGATCAAGTTACTACTGAACTTCGTAGGTCCACGAGGACACGTTCCACACCAGAGTGGTATGGCAACCCTGTCCTGGAAATCATGTTGTTAGCCAACGGTGAACCTTCGAACTATGAAGAAGCAATGGCGGGCCCAGATTCCAATAAATGGCTTGAAGCCATGCAATCCGAGATAGGATCCATGTATGAAAACAAAGTGTGGACTTTGACAGACTTGCCCGATGATCGGCGAGCGATAGAAAACAAATGGATCTTTAAGAAGAAGACGGACGCGGATGGTAATGTTACCATCTATAAAGCTCAACTTGTCGCTAAGGGTTATCGACAAGTTCAAGGGGTTGACTACGATGAGACTTTCTCACCCGTAGCGAAGCTGAAGTCTGTCCGAATCATGTTAGCAATTGCCGCATACTATGATTATGAGATATGGCAAATGGACGTCAAAACGGCATTCCTTCACGACTTTCTTAAGGAAGAATTGTATATGATGCAGCCGGAAGGTTTTGTCGATCCTAAGAATACTAACAAGGTATGCGAGCTCCAGCGCTCCATCTATGGGCTGGTGCAAGCATCTCGGAGTTGGAACATTCGATTTGATGAGATGATCAAAGCGTTTGGGTTTACACAGACTTATGGAGAAGCCTGTGTTTACAAGAAAGTGAGTGGGAGCTCTGTAGCATTTCTCATATTATATGTGGATGACATAATATTGATGGGAAATGATATAGAATTCTTGGGAAGCATAAAGGCCTACTTGAACAAGTGTTTTTCAATGAAGGACCTTGGAGAAGCTGCTTATATATTAGGCATCAAGATCTATAGAGATAGATCAAGACGCCTCATTGGTCTTTCACAAAGTACGTACCTTGACAAGATATTGAAGAAGTTCAATATGGATCAGTCCAAGAAGGGGTTCTTGCCTGTATTGCAAGGTGTGCCATTGAGCACGGCTCAATGCCCGACCACGGCAGAAGATAGAGAAAAGATGAGTGTCGTCCCCTATGCCTCGGCCATAAGGTCTATTATGTATGCCATGCTGTGTACCAGACCCGATGTAAACCTTGCCGTAAGTTTGGTAGGAAGGTACCAAAGTAATCCCGGCATGGAACACCGGACAGCGGTCAAGAATATCCTGAAGTACCTGAAGAGGACTAAGGATATGTTTCTCGTTTATGGAGGTGACGAAGAGCTCGTCGTAAAGGGTTACGTCGATGCTAGTTTCGACACAGATCTGGATGACTCTAAGTCACAAACCGGATACGTGTATATTTTGAATGGTGGGGCAGTAAGCTGGTGCAGTTGCAAGCAAAGCGTTGTGGCGGGATCTACATGTGAAGCAGAATACATGGCGGCCTCAGAGGCAGCACAAGAAGCAATCTGGGTGAAGGAGTTCATTACCGACCTAGGAGTTATTCCCAATGCGTCGGGCCCGATGACTCTCTTCTGTGACAACACTGGAGCTATTGCCCTTGCCAAGGAGCCCAGGTTTCACAGGAAGACCAGGCATATCAAGCGTCGCTTCAACTCCATTCGTGAAAATGTTCAAAATGGAGACATAGATATTTGTAAAGTACATACGGACCTGAATGTAGCAGATTCGTTGACTAAACCTCTCCCTAGAGCAAAACATGATCAACACCAGAACTCTATGGGTGTTCGATTCATCACAATGTAACTAGATTATTGACTCTAGTGCAAGTGGGAGACTGTTGGAAATATGCCCTAGAGGCAATAATAAAATGGTTATTATTATATTTCCTAGTTCATGATAATTGTCTATTGTTCATGCTATAATTGTGTTATCCGGAAATCGTAATACATGTGTGAATACATAGACCACAACATGTCCCTAGTGAGCCTCTAGTTGACTAGCTCGTTGATCAACAGATAGTCATGGTTTCCTGACTATGGACATTGGATGTCATTGATAACAGGATCACATCATTAGGAGAATGATGTGATGGACAAGACCCAATCCTAAGCATAGCACAAGATCGTGTAGTTCGTTTGCTAGAGCTTTTCCAAATGTCAAGTATCATTTCCTTAGACCATGAGATTGTGCAACTCCCGGATACCATAGGAGTGCTATGGGTGTGCCAAACGTCACAACGTAACTGGGTGGCTATAAAGGTGCACTACGGGTATCTCCGAAAGTGTCTGTTGGGTTGGCACGAATCGAGACTGGGATTTGTCACTCCGTATGACGGAGAGGTATCTCTGGGCCCACTCGGTAATGCATCATCATAATGAGCTCAATGTGACCAAGTGTTTGGTCACGGGATCATGCATTACGGTACGAGTAAAGTGACTTGCCGGTAACGAGATTGAACAAGGTATTGGGATACCGACGATCGAATCTCGGGCAAGTAACGTACCGATTGACAAAGGGAATTGTATACGGGATTGATTGAATCCTCGACATCGTGGTTCATCCGATGAGATCATCATGGAACATGTGGGAGCCAACATGGTTATCCAGATCCCGCTGTTGGTTACTGACCGGAGAGTCGTCTCAGTCATGTCTGCATGTCTCCCGAACCCGTAGGGTCTACACACTTAAGGTTCGGTGACGCTAGAGTTGTAGAGATATTAGTATGCGGTTAACCGAAAGTTTTTCGGAGTCCCGGATGAGATCCCGGACGTCACGAGGAGTTCCGGAATGGTCCGGAGGTAAAGATTTATATATGGGAAGTCCTATTTTGGCCACCGGAAAATGTTCGGGATTTTTCGGTATTGTACCGGGAAGGTTCTAGAAGGTTCCGAAGTGGGGCCCACCTGCATTGGGGGAGCCACGTGAACGTGGGTAGTGGGGGCAAGGCCCCACACCCCTGGTCAAGGCGCACCAAGATCCCACCTTAGAAGGAATAAGATCATATCCCGAAGGGATAAGATCAAGATCCCTAAAAAAGGGGATAACAATCGGTGGGGAAGGGAAATGATGGGATTTCTTTTCCCCACCTTTGCCAACGCCCCAATGGACTTGGAGGGCAAGAAACCAGCCCCCTCCACCCCTGTATATAGTGGGGAGGCGCATGGGAGCAGCACCCCAAGCCCTGGCGCCTCCCTCCCTCCCGTGACACCTCTTCCTCCCCGATTGCGCTTGGCGAAGCCCTGCCGGGATCCCGCTACTTCCACCACCACGCCGTCGTGCTGCTGGATCTCCATCAACTTCTCCTCCCCCCTTGCCGGATCAAGAAGGAGGAGACGTCCCCGCTCCGTACGTGTGTTGAACGCGGAGGTGCCGTCCGTTCGGCGCTAGGATCATCGGTGATTTGGATCACGACGAGTACGACTCCATCAACCCCGTTCTCTTGAACGCTTCCGCGCGCGATCTACAAGGGTATGTAGATGCACTCCCCTCTCTCTCGTTGCTAGATGACTCCATAGATTGATCTTGGTGATACGTAGTAAATTTTAAATTTCTGCTACGATCCCCAACATGAAGTATCTAAATTACCCCAGATAATGGTTAAGCATTCTAGACATATCTTTTGAATGTGTTCAAGGAAGAATAAGTGTCCTGCTTAGAATTTTAAGGTGAGAGTGCCTTAAAACTTATTTCCCCTATGGCACATGCGGTGCACATAAAATCTGATGATTTGGGAAAATTTGTAACTTGATAAGTGGTGACCAACAGGATTGTCAATAATTTTCTAATCATCGCTAGAAAATTATTGTGTACGCAACAATATTGAGTATGACTTGATTCATACATTCAAAATTTATCGAATATCATGTCCGAGAAATAAGATACTGGACATCGCACTACTTGTAGTACAACAAGTATAGGCTAATAATATTTTGGGATAATTAAGAGGTTACATGAGGTCCCCAATATTATTGAAAATTTTATTACGCAAACATATCATCGTTGCAATGGCATTCACCATCATTTTATTGCACTAGATTTTTGGTTCTCACCTTCTAATGAAGATTTGAGAACAATCATTTACCAGAATATTTTTTGGTTGCAAGTTTGCAAATTTTAAAATTTATCCCAAATATGTGCTGTAGTTTGACTATGTATTTGACGGTTTGGTAATCATAGGTATAATCTTTGTATAACCACACATTTGACAAACTTGAGAGTTGTCTTTGTGATCCTTTGAAGATGATATATTCCCTATTAAGAGGTAATTTTGTCTTTGGTTGTCTATTAGCCTCCACTTTACTTCGTATTCCTCATGGTTCTATTTTGTGACCACTGTCTTGCATAGTATTCTCAGTACCAGCAAATATTTCAAATAATGGTATATCACCTGTTGGGTGAATCTAATGATTTTAAGAAATTATATGTCTCTTCGTCATGGAAAAATGTAGTACCACCATAAGAGGATGTAAAGTGTATTAAGGGCATATGAAAATATTTGATCACGAGATCTCAACTTGAAGTTGATTAAGTGACAGAATTGTGAGCTGCGATAGACTTGAGGTCTTGAAAAACGAATGGGTAATCATCCGCGATGTGCTCAAGGCATCATGTTTATATTAAGGGGAATATTCAGAATGAATCTAAATTCATCCATTATGTATTTAGTTTGAGAACTAAGTGAAGTTGGGACAAATAAAATGCATATGAGCGTTGCAACTTTAGAGTCACCGCCAAAAACATAGACGTTGCTTGTTTGACATTGGATAGTCATTGTGAAAGTATAACCACAATGTGATGTGGACATTGCAAAAGTGCTGATACACTCAATCATTGCCATAATTATGGGATCCATCTTGATGGATGGACAACGCTAAAATTATAAATAGTGACATAGGCTTCACTGCCATGTATTTTACCAATGTAATAGAAGTCAATCATGATTATATGGAAATATTTATGTAGTTTCTTATGACATATTCAAGCAAAATGAGGCTTGTTGATATTAGCACACAATACCATTTCGGTATATAGCTAGTGTGCAAGAACTATATTTACTATGAGAGTAAAATATTTTAGTGAACAACAACAAATGCTTCAGATGAGCAAATTTTATAAATATCTGGTGCTTTATAACCATATGTGTAGACCTCAAATTATATAGGATAACACTTTGAAGATAATCACCAATAGTGTAGATCTCACAGTAATAGAAAACATAATCTGACTTTTGTCAGTAGATGTTCATAATTCTATTACCTTATGTGATGCTAAATTTATGAAATCACTTTGAAGGTAATCATCTGTCAAAGTGACATGATGTAGACCTTGTAGTAATAGTGGATAGTCTGCAAAATCTTGTAGTAGATGCCAGTATTACCTTACGATATCTTGAGGTAGTCACATCAAATATTAATATTTGGAAGAGCACTTCGAAGGTAGTCATGTTAAAATGGCAAGATGTAGACCTCACAGTAGTGCTGGATAATTTGCAAATGATACTATAGATGCCACCAATACCTTGTGATTCACAAATAAAATCTGGGCTAGTCATACTAAGTATGACACTATATAATTCTTAAGGTTTGCAAGGGAAAAAAATAATATTTCCATGCAAAAAGTTGTTGTCCTAAGATCGCATGTCATAGGTAAATTTTGCGGTGAAGACATAGATGATGTCTTGAATTTTGGAGAAATAGGATCTCGAAGAAAAACGCACTTCTGCAATAGTATTAATGTGGTAACACATATATGTGGAAAAAAAATTCACATACTTATGCAAATGTATGAAGACATGAGGTCTTCAACTCAGAATTTTACCCATTGTGAAATGGTGTATAAGTATGTTGTATATATAATTTGGGATGAACTGGGGGTTAAACCGTAAAGTTTGGTTAACCTGATGGCTGCACAGAAAACCTAACGAGTTATATGGATCGTCACATAACCTGAGGGTTAAATTACAAATTCGTCAAAGAGATAAGAAATTCCCAATTTCTTTCTGTGTGGCTAGGGATTAGACACCGCCACCGGCCGGAGGGCCTGCCGTGTCGGCCATTGCTGTGCGCCGGAGGGCGCCGTTGGAGCGTGTCGTCTGCTGCGCGCCGGGAGACGCCGCGGCCGTGCCTGAGAGCCTGCTGCCGCGGGAGTGGCCATGTCCGCTAGCAGCCACGCCGCAGGGTGCCGTGGGTCGCGTCGCCTCCTTGATGCCGGATGAGAGGGCTCGGGTGTCGCGTGCCAGTGCTGCGACGGAGGTCCTCTCCAGTCACCACGCCGCGCGCAGGCCGTCGTCTGGAGGACGGCGCAACATCGCCGGCTGGGAAGGCGAGGCCGCGCCGGAGGACGGTGCTGTGTCTCGCAAGCCGTCGTCACAGGCTTCGAGGCTGCCGCTTGCGTCGTGCGCAGCATCCCGTGGCCAAGCACAACGCCGGGGCCGATGGTTGATGTTCTTGTCGGTGAGTCCTGGTTCTTGTCCTTCCCGATACTCATTGTTTGTCGTCTCTCTGCAATCAAGTGATTTTACCTTTTGGCAGATCGTGTTCGAGGCCTTTGGTACTTTAATCCATGTATTCTTCTCCTATGAACTCGGATGGAAGTAATTCTCGTGAGTGCATACATGTACACGAGAAAAATTATGGATAGATCGTTGATTGATGGGAAGAAGACAAAGCAAACGGATAAATCTCCTGATCCAGTTTTCCTCTTTTACGGATTTATGCATGCGCATGTATTCTCGCCGTGGACGGGGTTGTGGTTGATTGAATCGGTATTGACAGAAATTCTTCTGTGCGGAAGCCGTGCGCGCTAGACGGAGTCTTCATAGCGACGCAAACGCGTGCGGGCGCCGCCGTGACCGGTGTCATTATCCGCGCCAAGACCGCTGCAGACCGCCGCGCCGGACAACGCCGGCACCGCCAAGGATCGCTCGAGGCGTTGAGGAAGTCTGCGCGTACACGCCTCGATGGCTGAGCACCACTATTCTTTTCTCTGGCCTAATCACTCTCTGTCAGGGCAAAGTGCTGATAACGTGTTTAAAGTAGAAAGTAAAGAACGAGAGAGTTTGAATAAAAGATGATTCATCAGTCTTTATTGATGATAGAAGTGGGCTATTTATAGGAAGGCGGTCAAGTAAACAAATTACATAGTTGTCTTAAGAGCCAAGGAAGTACATGGTTGCTTGAGAACCAAGCAACCTATCTAACAATTGACTTAATCCTAATTAGCTTAATTAGCTTAATTGTAAGCAACTATTCTATTCTTAACAGAGATGAGAGCAGGAGCAACAATCGAAAACGCACCTGCGCGGGGCGCCGCGGCAGCAGTGGGCGGTGGCGCCGTCGGCGGCCGTGGTTCGCGATAAGCCCCAAGGAAACGCTTTAAATCGGTCGTGATCTCGTCCCCTATTCAAACCGTGCAAGTGCAAGCCTAGCCGCCACTTCTATCCTTATCCCCTGGAACCCAAATCCCATCCCCGTCAGCTCTGTCAAACTCAAACGCCTCCTCCTTGATCGGCAAAGGAGTTAATTCTTTCCTCAGGAATTACTACCTTCCCTTTCGAGGTAACAGCAAGTGGAAACCCTCTCGAGGCAGTATATATAAAAGTAAAGAAACACACGCGTGTTCACAAAACGGCAATCAAACGTGCCGTTACCTCGCCACGCGGCAGGCTGCCCGCCGATGGGACGTGGTTACCGGAGTTTATCCTAGTACAACTTCGAGCAGTTCAAGCACCACTCGCTGGCGCGCGCAGGTTACGGCCCGCGTCTCCAGGGTCGGTGGCCACCCCAAACTTTTTGCCGCAGCACTTCACCCCCATCCCTGGATCCACCTCACGGCCACGTGGCCATCGCGCTTTCCTTCCTCCCTACTCCCAACCGCGTCGGCATTCTACTGTGTCCCAGGTACGAGACCGCGGCCGTCCGGTTTCGAGGCTGGCCGCACCTAGGGCCAGCGCAGTTAACTCGTAAACCGCAACCGGCCAACCAGCGTGCGCGCCGCGTCGGGTATAAAGCTTAGCTCCAGCCCAGCTGCTCGCAAGAATCCATCCTATTCTCTTCTCTCCTGTCCTGTTCGATCTTCTAGCAAGTAGACCACTCCGAGTAACGCACCCGTCTTCAAGAATCAAGCCCCACCGATGGCGAGCGCTCGATCGCGTTTGATCCTCCTGCTTGTCTTCCTCGCCGCTGCCTCGTCCCCGGCCTCGGCGTGCGACCGGTGCGTGCGCCGGTCCAAGGCGGCGTACCGCGCCTCCTCGCCGGTCCTCGACAATGGTGCGTTTCGCTTCCGTTTGTTACGGTTTGTTGTTCGTGGTTTGGTTGACTGATTCGGTTTAGCTCTGGGTGCAGCTGGCTCCTGCGGGTACGGCTCCCTGGGGGCGACCTTCAACGGCGGGCTCCTCGCGGCCGCGAGCCCCGCGCTGTACAGGGGGGGCGTCGGCTGCGGCGCGTGCTACCAGGTCCGGTGCACGGACGCCGCGCTCTGCAGCGCCGCGGGCGCCACGGTGGTCGTGACGGACCAGGCGCGCACGGCCACGAACCGCACCGACCTCGTGCTGAGCGGCGCGGCGTACGCGGCCATGGCGCGGGGCGGCGGGGGCACGGCCGCCGCGCGGCAGCTGAGGGAGCGGCGCGCCGTGGGCGTGAGGGAGCGGCGCGCCGTGGGCGTGGAGTACAAGCGGGTGCCCTGCGAGTACGCGCGCCGCCGCAACCTGTCGGTGCGCGTGGAGGAGGGCGCGCCACCGGGCGGCCTGACGATCAGGTTCCTGTACCAGGGCGGGCAGACGGACATCGTGGCGGTGGACGTCGCGGCGGCCGGGTCGTCGAGCTGGAGGTCCATGACGCGGGAGCGCGGCGGGCCGGCGTGGAGCACGGGCCAGGCGCCGGCGGGGCCGCTGCAGCTCCGGATGGTGGTCACCGGCGGGTACGACGGGAAGTGGGTGTGGGCAGAAGGGGAGGTCCTCCCGCGGCGGTGGGCCGCCGGCCGGGTGTACGACACCGGGGTGCAGATCGCCGACGTCGCGCTGGAGGGGTGCTCCCCCTGCGACGCCCGGGAGTGGAAGTGACACTTGCAGAGACACGAATCCCGGTTGTACAGTAGAGTCGTTTGCTTTTGATCTTGCTCGTGCTAATCCCCTTCCTCCTTTCTTCTTGGATGACGATTAACGAAGCGGAATGAATCGGGTGGAGGAGTCAGACGTGCGGTTGCAACTGGGTCCGGCCTTGCTGATTGATTGCTCCCCACTTGGTGGTGGTGGCGGGCAGCTAGCTGAGCCTGCGGGGGGGAGTAGGGTGCACGATGTGCGGCGCGTCTTTGGTCACCGGTGCGTGCCAACCTGCGATAGTGCATGCATTGCACGACGACGGCCCTGGTCGTCAACGGCGGGTGCCGTGCTCCCCCTTTCGCGCGTGCAGGTTGCATTTCTGTACTGGGCAATGGTGACGGCCCCAAAGGTAGCTAGGAGCGTTTCGTGTGATTCCCGGCGTGATGCCCGGCGTTCCCTTGCCGTCGTAGGTTGGTTGGGCGATCTGCCTGCTGCGCACTGCTCCAATATGCTCGTCGTTCCGGTAACTGGCATGACGCAGAGGTAGAGTGATAGGAGCTGTGGTGTCCATTGGTCGGACAAGATGACCCAAGTGATTTATTTTTGAAACCGCCCAAAAGATTTGGTTCAGCTGTTAATTAAGCAGAAGAGGATTGTCAGGTTAATTCACAGAAAGCATGGTGAACACCATCACAAACCGTTAAATGGCATACACGTGATGTCCAAGAAAGAAGAACAAAATCGGTAAAGAGGATTTCGGTATAATGAGCATAGTGTTGACTCAGGAGGATACCGGTGCATCCGACGTTTTTTGAAGTATCACAAAGAAAAGAGAACATCACATGATAACTAAAGGTTTACTCGAATATCATTCATGTGCTCATAAGGGTTGATATGGACGTCCACGCTCCCGCTGTCGGTCATTGAACGAACGATTTCATTCATGTCTGTGAGTTACCGAATCTACGGGGTCACAAGCTTAAGGCAATCATGGTCTGCCGAATTGCTGAACTTTAGCAGGACGGGATTCATGAGAATATGTTTGTGGAATTATTTCATTAATATTCGGAATAGTTCCGAGAGAATCTGGAAGCGTTACGGGGTCACCAGAAAGGTTTCGGTGAATATCGGGTAATACCGGGTATTGCCGATATATTATATATAGGTGAAAAATGTTTTTGAAGATATTAAAATATATATGTACGATGATCTACAAGTATTTAGAATATTTTATATTTAATTTAAATATCAACGGGTCTAAAAAGGCCAAGAAATGGAGGGAATTATGGGCCATAAAGGCCCCGTAAGGAAATGGCGCCCCCTTGCCATATAGGGGGGGGGGGGGCGAATTGGACCAGGAGGCGTGTCCTACTCCTACCCCTTGGTCGGTGCCCCAAGGAGGGACTTCCCCTCCTTGGTGGCTGCCCCCTCCTCCTCCTCTAATATATAATATTTTTTTTTGCTCTATTGCATATACAAGTTTTGGAGCCTTCTATAGTTCTTCTAGTTCTACTTCTAGTTCGTCCTAGTTGATTAGTAGGCTAATCCTCTTGTCATCATAATTAGAAGCCCCGTGTGGTTTTAATCTTCTCCCTCTAATTCTTCGGCGGTGATTAGCTCTGGACGGTGAAGCGTCGTCCGATCGTGAAGGTCGCACACTTGCAATCAAGCAAAGAGATCGTGCTTTCGGTCTTTGGCTCAAGGGACTATTCGTGGGCGGCACGAGAGATCGTTCATCGACGGTTCTAGGGACTCCAAGTACGATATACACCGACACGTTCTTCTTCCTTCGCAACTCGGTGACGAAAATGATCGTGATCCCAACCCGTTATGCATCTTTATATTGATTTTGGGTGGTCGTAGGCACGCAATTTTTTGTTTTCTACTACGTTTCCCAACATTATTATCCCATCGGCTCGCTCTTTTATGCGGTTTATACTATGTAGGATGATCTATGTTGCAATACAGTCCTAGATTGATGATTGTTTCTTGTTTAGGGTAATATTGTTATGTTGGCGTAGTTTAAAGACTTATGCCCTCGATACTTACTGGTGTAACTCCAGTTGTAATTTTCCATGGAATAGGTCAATATCTAGTCCCTATGGTATGGTTTGATTTCAATTTGAATGGTGTACAAATAATGTATTATCCTTTGTTGGTGGTAGTTGTTTTTTTCTCGAGTCAAATTGCTCCATTCATCTGTTGCTGTTGTGTAATGAGTTGTGCACAAGTGACACAATTTGATGTTATTCAGGCTGTGATTTGATATAACTTTGAAGTGCATGCTCTCTCTGATATGTTTCACTTTAGTTTAGACCGAGTAAATTCATAGCTACCTCATAAGTTTTGTTGCTAGGACTGCTTGGATGATGATTTTATTCTTCTATTTCATTACATAATAGTATGCCATCTGATGGCTTGTGTTTGTTAGTTGGTTTTTGCAGCTAGAGCTATTAGGAACCTATGCGTTGGAGGAATTAATTCATCTATTTAAAAGCAGGAGGTAGGCGAAGAGATTTTCAAAGATTGGGACGATTGAAGGTGTTAATCTTACATTATTAAGAAGTTGGTCCCAATTCTCTCGACATGCAAAGTGTCCACCTCAATGTCCCACTAAGCAATGCATTTAAATCTTCTTTCTCACTAAGCCATGCAAAATCTGCCACATAAGCAAGTCATGCATTTAATTATTACTTTTGCATTAGTATGTCATCCTTCACATTTTTCTTTGAGGTGACATTTCTAACTATAATTCAAAAGTTTTTATTCTATTTTTAGACACTTTCTTTTATTGTTCAAGCTTATACTTTATTTTCATTTGTTAGTTATTTTTAGCAACTACTTATGCATTTTTAACGAAGTTACCACAACAACGCGCAGGGAGAGAGTCATCTTCACTACTCTATTTATCTTGACATGCACGCATGCCAACTCAGCTATCATGCCATATCCGTAAGCATGCAATTAAACTACCGAATTTCCCTACTCTACCGTGATGCATGCAATTAAGCTACTAGCTATCATGCCATTTTTTGCTTCAGTTTACGAACTGTGAGTTCATTATCTCCTCATGCAAAAACAAGCACAGAAACGGTTGTTGTTCACATCCCCACTATCTCATTGACATTCAACTTAGCAAAACAAGTCTAGGAGTAACAGCTGAAGGCATCGCTTCATTCCCTTATAAAATGTCCTTCTCACATGAGTTCTTCTAATAAATAGCAACGATGTCATCACCTGACGAGGATTCATGATTTTTTCCTTCCCTTGCTCAATCTCTTCCGCATAACCCAGACCAACGTGGGTACTGTATGACTGTACACACCTAGAGGTTCAGAGAATGACATTGGTGCGGGAAGATGATGGCACCGATTTTGTTGTGGCCGTTGACGGCGTCGATGCTGAATAACAATGAGGCTGGACGAGAGGGCGAAGTGCTACATGTCATCGACCATGCCGGCCAAACCGGATGGGGGTGCCGCGGTCATGGGGCGCACTGCCGCGGGCAACACCACGAAGCCACCTCGATCAAGCCATTTAGTCTGCCTTCTCCCGCAGCGTCATGCAGCCCAACAGGGTCAGGCATGCATGTGTCCCACATCTCTTCCTGTTTCTCCACCACTCATCATCAGTCTGATTTCGCTCCGCTACATGAGCAAGTCAATGCATTGCGTCACTGCCGCTAGGATACCTGGTTGGCCTCCGCCTGCACGATCCGCCTACTCCTCACAACATCTATTGATTCAATTGCCGTACATCCAATTGTTTCAAAGGGGAGAAACAACCTTCATGTATGGCTCTTAAGTCTTAAATCCCATGCTTCCTTTGACTATTTCTAGCATAAACTACCACGACGCCTATTTTACGATCTAGATGCTATACATACATATAGCACTATGTGAGTCCAACGGAGTCACATACCCGAGAAAGATTAGCGATGGGATTTCATTCAAAGTGCAGACATGTAATTTGTATTGCGGTATTAATTGCTACTTTTTAATAGCAGCACATCAGATGTATTGTCTTCTTGCCATTGAGATGCTCAAAGGTAAGATCCTCTACAAATTTGGTTGGAGAACTAATCATACTAAGTAATGTGTAACACCCTGGGTTTTGCCCTTTTCTTTTTCTGACGATTTTCTTGGATTTCTTGATTTGAATTGTTTTTCTGTGGCTATGTGGTTCTAAAACTTGGGAAGATCATGTCTTCGTAGGTATAGTGGCTTGCCATCCTCATCATCAACCCAAGATCATGTCATTTTCATCCTTGACCTAATACAATATTCTTTTTCCAGGGAATATTCCTTTTCTGTTAAAGGAATAACCCTTTAAACCCTAGGTTGTGAAGCAACCTATATTTCTGTCACTCCCAAAATTACCAAATAATTCTCATAATTTTTTTGGGTCATATCTTCCTCAAGTATGTCAAAATCCTTCCTTGGCATCATCAAAGACAATTCACAAATATTTATTTTCTATTTCTGCCCTAAGTGGTGGTTTGAAAAGGAAGTGTCATTTATCTTTGCTTGATTGACCCCAAACTTTTTGGACATCTTTTCCTGTCCATATAATTGTCCCATGCCAAAATTCAACTCAATTTTCCTAGTAAATATTCCTGAGCAAATTTTCAAAGTTCATGTCTGAGGGAAGTCATTGTGAAGGAAGTACAAGCTAGGCATATCCAAATGAGTTGAAAATTTTGCAAGGTCCTTCATATGATCAAATCACGATCTCCACCAAATATGAGCTCATGTAACTCATCTATGTGAGACCAGCTCCAAATCTTAGTTTCTGGTCAGATCTTCAGTTTGCGAAGCAACAATATTTTATATTGCTTCATTTAAGCTGAAAATTTTCCAGGGCATTCTCCTATCCATATCAACTCTCTCAACCAAGTTTTGGTTCAATCTATTAAACCATTTGCCCTGTGCAATTTTTCCAAACTTCTATCCAGGGAGATTCTATGTGAAGCAAGTACCATTTTGGTTCGTCCAAATGGCCTGAAATTTTTTGAGCGTCTTCATATCTCCAAATCATTGGGCCATGCCCAATTTCAGCTCAACTTGCCTCTTCATGTGAGTGCAACTTCATCATCTCTAATTCTGGCCATTAGGGTGGTTTCTACAACAAGTACCCTTTTTATCCATCCTAATGAGCTGCAAATTCTCAAAGATGATCATCTTAGTGCTTGATCACGCTATGCGAAAGCTCTAAGTCTAACTCCAATCATGTGAACCTCAGCCTGCATCAAACACTTTGCTGCAAAATGTTTTGGCTCCTCCTGCAAATCTCTTCTTTGCCCCAAGGATCATTTCTTCCTTCATTGCACCTAAGGGCACCAAGGACTATCTACTAGACATGGTTGTTCCGGCCAAAACGAGCCATTTGCTCCAGTGCCCGTGGTGATCACACTTGCGTCATGTCTAATGGTCTGCTTTGGCTCGTTCCGGCCACTGTTCCCGTCGTCTCCCTTGTCGTCTCGACCTAAAACCATGTCCTGGAGCTTCCTCGTGCTCGACTTCGTCACCCCGTGCTCGGGCCCCCTCCTGTTTCGCCATAAATGCGTCGCTAGAGCCGTGCCCGTGCCATGCCCAGCCACTGTCCTCCATTAGAGCTTGGCGTAAGCTCGCCCGTGATGCTCCAGAGCCTCCCCCGTGGCTATATAAGGAGTGCCCGACCTCCCCTGCACCTCACCACTCCCTCCCTCGCCTCATTTGGTCACCAGAGTGCCTCTCCTTCGCTGTTTCCTTATCGTTCGTCCGCGGTGGTCATCGGCCTCGGCTTGATTCCGGCCAACTCAGGCCCCCTCTCCTCCTTCCACCACCTCCACTGCCTCCCCCTTGTCTCCGCGAGCCGCCCCAACCAATTGCCCCTCGCCGGAGAGCCCTGCATCACCGAGACCACCACCACGGCTGCCCGCCCCTGGCCTCCTCTGGCGCCGCCCCTCCCCACCTCCCTACTCCCCCCCGGCGCCGGTCGACCCTCTAAAAGGGACAGCCATGGCCTCCCCCTTGGCCGTTTCCCTCCCCTGCCTCTGCTCTGTCTCACGGGAGAACATGCGAGCGGGAGGAAGGAGACGACCGAGCCTGGCCCCTCCCCCTGCGCCTGGGACCCACGCGTAAGTGACCCCCCTGGTCCATGTGTTTAAGTGGAGACGTTTTTCTGGTAATATGTTTTCGTACTGAGAAGGCATATTTTAAATCTACTGTGGCTAAAAATACATTTTCCTTTACACAAAACATAATCTGCCCGAAGGCACGTTCTGTTTTTCTTCCCAGGGGCCTGTTTGGAGGATTTTATCACATATTAGTCCCTGATCTTCATCACCTCATAACTTTGCGTCCGTAACTCCGATTGAGGTGAAACCAACGCTCACTTCTTCGTCTCGTCGAGACCTTTCTGCTGGTAACATTTTCACTAGGTGTTCACACTATGAAAATGACCATGATGCCCTTTCCCTTATCAGCCCCCTCCGAGAGAGAACCGTCCGGCGTTTCGTTCTGCGGCTTCACCGCATTTCTTCCCGGAGTCTGAGTCACCCCCAGGCAAGCCACAATAGCCACTTGCATGATAGCCATGCAGTAGCCATGGTTTCTACTTGAATATTTAATAAAAGTTTGCCCGTTATCTGTCTGCTTGTTTGCTACTGTTGTGGTTGTTTCGGTTATGCTCGTGGTTTCATGTTCACCTTCATGCTATGTTTCGATGCATCTTGTTATCTTGTACTACTTGCTAGTATTATTGTCACATGTCATGCTTGGTAGTAGTAGTACATGCTGGTGGTAGTGATGCTCATCTGTTGCATGTTTAGTATCTGTTATCAGTACCGTTGCTATGCATGTTCTGTTGCATCTAGTTGGGTACATGCTTACTTGGTAGTATTATTGATATGTTCTTGCTTGGCATTTATTGTTGATGTTAGTAGTCATGTCATGCTATGAGTAGTGTTATACTTGTGTTATTCATGCTCGTCAGTATGCCATGCTCAGTTGGATATATGTTTCATTGTTGTTATGCTCGATGATTTATTATGGTTGCACATCCATGCTCATGTTGGTATCATGCTCATGCATTGTAGTTGCATCACGTGATTTTAATATGGCTCAGCTTATTTCATTCAAGTTTAACCGGATAATAATGAACTTGAACAACTGTTGGCTGAGTCATGGTGCCACCAAATCGAGCTGACCAGTGGAACCACATTTGCCTTTTATGGGAATGGCCTTAATGCGGTCTATTATCATGCCTCTCGCCGGTGCCTCCAACGAGGAAAGGTTATGGGCGCGCGCTACCCTGATCAGGTAGGCGGACATAAGCCTTGTGTGCCCGAGTTGTTTGCGCGCTTTTGTCCCCGTTTGGGACCGTTTATGTTTTGCCACGACGGTGGCCGTTGGATGTCTTTGGTGGACATAGGGGCCACCCATGACTTAGCCCAGAGGGGAGTTGGTTAGAGTGGTTCGGAGAGTGTGATGGCAATGGATCAGTTTTGTCGGAATGCCGTTGGTCCACCCGAATGGGAGTGCGAGGCCATGGATTCCGTAGTGTGGGTACAGTGTGCTAACCTGTGCAGAGTGTGTGTTAAATCTATCGATAGCCGCGCCCGCGGATATGGGCCCAGTTCATAGTCGGTCACACTATGAGCCAACAATAATAATAACTTGCTTAATAATAACCCCGGTTCGATGATGAGAAAGAGATTGTTTGTGATCGAGAGAGGATCACGGAGGTATCGTGGATACCGATATTGGTAAGTTGATGCATGAGATTGATTACGAGGTAACCGCCGAATAAGAGTAAGTTGGTGCAGGATCATTTTAACTTGCTGCATGTAGTATCATCATGTTCATATGCTCATGTCGTGCTAAAGTTGTTCTAGCTATATCATGTTCATCTTGTTCATGCTAAGATTGTTCTGTTAGTATCATGTTCATGATTTATTTAACGTGTAATTGCCATGCTATTGTTTGTCTCGATTGCTTTTGGTTTATTGTGAGCTTGCAAGTACATTCAGTGTACTGACCTAGCGTGTCATGCCAGTTTGCAGGCCGTGCCTGGTTTGCTTGCTTGTTTGGTGTGGTTCCTGTGTTCGCGAGCTAGGATAAACGTTTCAGCCAGAGTCCCTGCGAATTGGAGTCCATCACCGTCATTCGTTGTTGCGTTGCCAGTAGAGATTCCGTTGCCTCAAGTTGTTATGCTAATTGCATAGAACAACTGTGGTTAGCGTACCGTCGCCGTGCCGGTGTTATTCATTGTAATATCGGAGACCTTGTATTCATATTCGTGTTGTAATAGAGAGCTGGTTTGTTCTATGCTAAGCAGTGCCGTATTTCAGAAGACTTCACCTCGATCTCTGGGCTGGAATACGGGGCGTTCCGGTTTCTTTGAGCCGGGGTGCCACAGGCTTGGTATGAGAGCAAGTCTGGCTGTAGAGCGTCCTAGTTCGCTGGAATGTTAGAAAACGGTAGTATAGGGTATGGTTGTTACCCTTGCTTGCTGCATTTGTTTGCCGCATATAGTCTTATTCGGTTACCCCTAACCCCTGTTTCGTGCGTAGATGGCGGTCAGCTTCCACGAGTTCAATGCCATCCCCAGAGCTCCCGGTGCTGTTCCTATTGTGTTCAATCCCTCTCCTGCACGTCTCAGCTTTTCCGCCCTCATTGGCGACATGTGGTGTAACATTTATCCCCGCGCAGATCCACCCCATTATCAAGTATTCCAGTTTTCTGCCGGAGGAAGAATCCTGGAGTATGTTGCTCATGTTCATTTGTCAGCCCCGATTCCTGTTGGTAAGCGCACCTACAGTTTCCACGGTGGTTACGACACTACCCCCGAGCGTGCCGTTCAGCTTGTCGCAATGGCAGGAATCACCGGTCTTCGTCATCGAGAGAGCATGGTGCAAGAAAACCGTGCTTATCAGTACTATCCCACCATCATCGAGAATCATAAGCAGATCAAGTTCCCGTCTGTCAACCCCCAAGAAGACCCAACCATCTTCGCCATGTCCCGTTACATGACGGTCGAGTGTCTTCTTATTTCTGAGTTAGTTCGAGACGCCACTCGAGCCAGGAGATTGCTTGGTGTTTCCCTACCTCAGTATCCTCCAGTTTCTCCAACCCCTCCGCCTCGTCCATCCGGAGTTTCGGAGTCAGCAGTTCCACTCGCTACTCCGTTAGCTTCTTCGTCAGTTCCCGAGTGTTTTCTCAAGCGTAGGGTGTAGTCCTTCGTGTAGTGCATGTGCATTTGCTCTAGTATTATGCTTGTGTGTGCTTGTGTGGAGTAGTTTTGTAGCTTGTTTGTTGTGTGTTTTGTTGCAATCGATCGATTTCTCGTGCTTCTTTGTTTTGAATCTTCGGTGTTAACCCCTTATGGAACTCATCAACCGACACTGGAATCAGAAGAAGCCGTGAGAAGTAAAGATATAGACAAAGGAACTCAGTTAAAGGCAATGAGATTTTCAGCTGACAACATGGTATTGCAAACATCCGGTCTGAATACAAGTTATATTCTGCTCAGACTTTTAGTGACAAGTACCCGTCAGAGACACATCTTTATTGCAGCAATGATTAAACCAACAAGAGAACAAAATTGGATCCGGGTCCAATAGTGCATTTCAAGTCAAAGGTATGGTCCGTACAAAATGATTGATTTTGCCATGAGTCAGATTTAAAAACATGCGACACCCCAAAGTCGGTCCAAATATGCAACGAATTCAGCAAGAAGGATAGTCAGACAATTCTTGTCATGCAAGTAATCAGCAACCAGAATGTCAAGAATATGTATATATGTGTGTGTGTGTGTGTGTGTGTGTGTGTGTGTGTGTGTGTGTGTGTGTGTGTCATCCCGTTCGCAAAGAAAAGCAGCACATTATTTCTCAGCAAAGCGTACAAGACAAGATTCCCAGTCTGCATCAGTAAGGTATGAATGGGTTCCCGTGCAAAATATTCAATCTTATTCGGTAAGGTACTGCATAAGCTTCTGGCATAAGGTACCGAGTCTTCCCTAGCAAGTCTTTAAGGGGGGAAGCTTATGATGTACGGTACCCAGTCTTCCTCAGCAAGATATCCGTCGAAATCTTCGAGCACAAGCCATCCAGTCTTCCTCAGCAAGATACTCTCGGTGGCTTCCAACGCAAGCTGCCCAATCTTTTTCAGTACGACACTGGTACAAGATAATAAACAATGAATTGTCAGCATATGATAGAGTTTCTCCATGAGTCAGCTCTGCAACAGTTGGGACAAAAACAAGAATCAGTCAGAATAAAGAAACCAGTGGGTGATGCAAGAATCAACAAGTCTTGAAGAAAGACAACATTGAAGCAACAACAGCCCCGCACATCCGACAAGGTGATGTTATTAATCTGGTCACTGTCTGGTATAATCAACAACAGTATTGAGATCTGTATAAGCACACGTGAACCGGGTAAATATGCCGAGACTGGAGACATGAACAAGACCAGGGTATGATTGCAAGATATTGCATATGACAGCACTCAAGGTAACAAAAATAATCAAGGATATATAAGGCCCCACTCTTTCAGTTAAAGATCCAGATGAAGAACAAAATAATGAAAGAGCAAGACCGACAATACAGGTATGCCGGTTATTGTGTGAAAAACGCGGTATGTATGCCCAAGACAGTCTTATTCCACATCAAACCCAAGTGAAGATACGCCTAAGAGGTCTACTCCATTGTAGTAAGCACCTCGTATCAAGGCAACCAGCTCAGTCCACAGTATGCTCAGAACTGTCAGCATTGAATACCCGAGTCTGTCAAGTCCGACCAAAGTACAGCTCAACATATTGACCTCAGTAACCGTGCTAAAGTATCGCACGACCTACTATCTGAAGGAAATATGCCCTAGAGGCAATAATAAAGTTATTATTTATTTCCTTATATCATGATAAATGTTTATTATTCATGCTAGAATTGTATTAACCGGAAACATAATACTTGTGTGAATACATAGACAAACAGAGTGTCACTAGTATGCATCTACTTGACTAGCTCGTTGATCAAAGATGGTTATGTTTCCTAGCCATTGACATGAGTTGTCATTTGATTAATGAGATCACATCATTAGGAGAATGATGTGATTGACTTGACCCATTCCGTTAGCTTAGCACTTGATCGTTTAGTATGTTGCTATTGCTTTCTTCATGACTTATACATGTTCCTATGACTATGAGATTATGCAACTCCCGTTTATCGGAGGAACACTTTGTGTGCTACCAAACGTCACAACATAACTGGGTGATTATAAAGGTGCTCTACAGGTGTCTTCGAAGGTACTTGTTGGGTTGACGTATTTCGAGAATAGGATTTGTCACTCCGATTGTCGCAGAGGTATCTCTCGGCCCACTCGGTAATGCACATCACTATAAGCCTTGCAAGCATTGAAACTAATGACTTAGTTGCGGGATGATGTATTACGGAACGAGTAAAGAGACTTGCCGGTAACGAGATTGAACTAGGTATTGAGATACCGACGATCGAATCTCGGGCAAGTAACATACCGACGACAAAGGGAACAACGTATGTTGTTATGCGGTCTGACCGATAAAGATCTTCATAGAATATGTGGGAGCCAATATGAGCATCCAGGTTCCGCTATTGGTTATTGACTGGAGACGTGTCTCGGTCATGTCTACATAGTTCTCGAACCCGTAGGGTCTGCACGCTTAAAGTTTCGATGACGGTTATGTTATGAGTTTATGAGTATTGATGTACCGAAGGTTGTTCAGAGTCCCGAATGTGATCACGGACATGAGGAGGAGTCTCTAAATGGTCGAGACATAAAGATTGATATATTGGAAGCCTATATTTGGATATCGGAAGTGTTCCGGGTGAAATCGGGATTTTACCGGAGTACCGGGGGTCAGCGGAACCCCCCGGGGGTTTAATGGGCCTACATGGGCCTTAGTGGAGAAGAGGAGGGGCGGCCAGGGCAGGCTGCGCGCCCCTCCCCTTCTAGTCCGAATTGGGCAAAGAAGGGGGGCGGCGCCCCCCTTTCCTTCCTCTCTTCCTCCTCCTTCCCCCTTCTCCTACTCCAACTAGGAAAGGAGGGAGTCCTACTCCCGGTGGGAGTAGGACTCCTCCTGGCGCACCTCCTCCTGGCCGGCCGCCTCTCCCTCCCTTGATCCTTTATATACGGGGGCAGGGGGGCACCCCAAAGACAAAACAATTGATCATTGATCTCTTAGCCGTGTGCTGTGCCCCCCTCCACCATAATCCACCTCGATAATATCGTAGCGGTGCTTAGGCAAAGCCCTGCGTCGGTAGAACATCATCATCGTCACCACGCCGTCGTGCTGACGAAACTCTCCCTCAAAGCTCGGCTGGATCGGAGTTTGAGGGACATAATCGAGCTGAACGTGTGCTGAACTCGGAGGTGCCGTGCGTTCGGTACTTGATCGGTCAGATCGTGAAGACGTACGACTACATCAACCGCGTTGTGCTAACGCTTCCGCTTTCGGTCTACGAGGGTACGTGGACAACACTCTCCCCTCTCGTTGCTATGCATCACCATGATCCTGTGTGTGCGTAGGATTTTTTTTGAAATTACTACGTTCCCCAACAGTGGTATCCGAGCCAGGTTTTATGCACGAGTAGAACACAAGTAAGTTGTGGGCGATACAAGTCATACTGCTTACCAGCATGTCATACTTTGGTTCGGCGGTATTTTTGGATGAAGCGGCCCGGACCGACATTACGCGTACGCTTACGCGAGACTGGTTCTACCGACGTGCTTTGCACACAGGTGGCTGGCGGGTGTCAGTTTTTCCAACTTTAGTTGAACCGAGTGTGGCTACACCCTGTCCTTGAGAAGGTTAAAACAGCACTAACTTGACGAACTATCGTTGTGGTTTTGATGCGTAGGTAAGAACGGTTCTTGCTCAGCCCGTAGCAGCCACGTAAAACTTGCAACAGCAAAGTAGAGGACGTCTAACTTGTTTTTGCAGGGCATGTTGTGATGTGATATGGTCAAGACATGATGCTATATTTTATTGTATGAGATGATCATGTTTTGTAACCGAGTTATCGGCAACTGGCAGGAGCCATATGGTTGTCGCTTTATTGTATGCAATGCAATCGCCCTGTAATGCTTTACTTTATCACTAAGCGGCAGCAATAGTCGTAGTAGCATAAGTTGGCGAGATGCAACGATGCTACGATGGAGATCAAGGTGTCGCGCCGGTGACGATGGTGATCATGATGGTGCTTCGGAGATGGAGATCACAAGCACAAGATGATGATGGCCATATCATATCACTTATATTGATTGCATGCGATGTTTATCTTTTATGCTTCTTATTTTGCTTAGATTGACGGTAGTATTATAAGATTATCTCTCACTAAATTTCAAGGTATAAGTGTTCTCCCTGAGTATGCACCGTTGCGAAAGTTCTTCGTGCTGAGACACCACGTGATGATCGGGTGTGATAGGCTCTACGTTCAAATACAACGGGTGCAAAACAGTTGCACACGCGGAATACTCAGGTTAAACTTGACGAGCCTAGCATATGCAGATATGTCCTCGGAACACTGAGATCGAAAGGTCGAGCGTGAATCATATAGTAGATATGATCAACATAGTGATGTTCACCATTGAAACTACTCCATCTCACGTGATGATCGGACATGGTTTAGTTGATTTGGATCACGTGATCACTTAGATGATTAGAGAGATGTCTATCTAAGTGGGAGTTCTTAAGTAATATGATTAATTGAACTTAAATTTATCATGAACTTAGTCCTGGTAGTATTAGCATATCTATGTTGTAGATCAATTGCTCGCGTTTAGCTCCCCTGTTTTATTTTGATATGTTCCTAGAGAAAACTAAGTTGAAAGATGTTAGTAGCAATGATACAGATTGGATCCGTGATATGAGGATTATCCTCATTGCTGCATAGAAGAATTATGTCCTTGATGCACCGCTAGGTGACAGAACTATTGCAGGAGAAAATGCAGACATTATGAACATTTTGACAAAAGCTCGGTATGATGACTACTTGATAGTTTAGTGCACCATGATTTACGGCTTAGAACCGGGACTTCAAAAATATTTTGAACGCCACGGAGCATATAAGATGTTCCAAGAGTTCAAATTAGTATTTCATACTCATGCCCGTGTCGAGAGGTATGACACCTCTGACAGTACTTTGCCTACAAAGATGGAGGATAATTTCTCAGCTAGTGAGCATGTGCTCAGAATGTCTGAGTACTACAATCACTTGAATCAAGTGGGAGTTAATCTTCCAGATAAGATAGTGATTGGCAGAGTTCTCTAGTGACTATCACCAAGTTACTAGAACTTCGTGATGAACTATAATATGCAAGGGATAACGAAAACGATTCCCAAGCACTTTGTGATGCTGAAATCGACGAAGGTAGAAATCAAGAAAAACATCAAGTGTTGATGGTTGACAAGACCACTAGTTTCAAGAAAAGGGCAAAGGGAAGAAGGGGAACATCAAGGAACGACAAGTGAGTTGCTGCTCAAGTGAAGAAGCCCAAGTCTGGACCTAAGCCTGAGACTAAGTGCTTCTACTTCAAAGGGACTGGTCACTAGAAGTGGAACTGCCCTAGATACTTGGCGGATAAGAAGGATGGCATAGCGAACAAAGGTATATTTGATATACATGTTATTGATGTGTACTTTACTAGTGTTTATAGCAACCCCTTAGTATTTGATACTAGTTTAGTTGCTAAGATTAGTAACTCGAAACGGGAGTTGCAGAATGAACAGAGACTAGTTAAGGGTGAAGTGACGATGTGTGTTGGAAGTAGTTCCTGTTGGGGAACGTAGTAATTTCAAAAAAATTCCTACGCACACGCAAGATCATGGTGATGCATAGCAACGAGAGGGGAGAGTGTTGTCCATGTACCCTCGTAGACCGAAAGCGGAAGCGTTAACACAACGCGGTTGATGTAGTCGTACGTCTTCACGATCCGACCGATCAAGTACCGAACGCACGGCACCTCCGAGTTCAGCACACGTTCAGCTCGATGACGTCCCTCGAACTCCGATCCAGCCGAGTGTTGAGGGAGAGTTTCGTCAGCATGACGGCGTGGTGACGATGATGATGTTCTACCGACGCAGGGCTTCGCCTAAGCACCGCTACGATATTATCGAGGTGTAATATGGTGGAGGGGGGTACCGCACACGGCTAAGAGATCAATGATCAATTGTTGTGTCTATGGGGTGCCCCCTGCCCCCGTATATAAAGGAGCAAGGGGGGAGGCGGCCGGCCTAGGAGGAGGGCGCGCCAAGGGGGGAGTCCTACTCCCGGTCCCACCGGGAGTAGGACTCCTCCTTTCCTTGTTGGAGTAGGAAAAGGGAAGGGAGAAGGAGAAAGAAGGAAGGGGGCGCCCCCCTCCCTAGTCCAATTCGGACTAGTCCATGGGGAGGGGTGCGGCCACCCTTTGGGGCCTTTCTCTCCTTTCCCGTATGGCCCATTAAGTCCCAATATGAATTCCCGTAACTCTCCGGTACTCCGAAAAATACCCGAATCACTCGGAACCTTTCCGATGTCCGAATATAGTCATCCAATATATCGATCTTTACATCTCGACCATTTCGAGACTCCTCGTCAAGTCCCTGATCTCATCCGGGACTCCAAACTCCTTCGGTACATCAAAACATATAAACTCATAATATAACCGTCATCTAACTTTAAGCGTGCGGACCCTACGGGTTCGAGAACTATGTAGACATGACCGAGACACGTCTCCGGTCAATAACCAATAGCGGAACCTGGATGCTCATATTGGCTCCCACATATTCTACGAAGATCTTTATCGGTCAGACCGCATAACAACATACGTTGTTCCCTTTGTCATCGGTATGTTACTTGCCCGAGATTCGATCATCGGTATATCGATACCTAGTTCAATCTCGTTACCGGCAAGTCTCTTTACTCGTTCCGTAATACATCATCCCGCAACTAACTCATTAGTTACAATGCTTGTAAGGCTTATAGTGATGTGTATTACTGAGTGGGCCCAGAGATACCTCTCCGACAATTGGAGTGACAAATCCTAATCTTGAAATACACCAACCCGACAAGTACCTTTGGAGACACCTGTAGAGCACCTTTATAATCACCCAGTTACGTTGTGACGTTTGGTAGCACACAAAGTGTTCCTCCGGTAAACGGGAGTTGCATAATCTCATAGTCATAGGAACATGTATAAGTCATGAAGAAAGCAATAGCAACATACTAAACGATCGAATGCTAAGCTAACGGAATGGGTCAAGTCAATCACATCATTCTCCTAATGATGTGATCCCGTTAATCAAATGACAACTCATGTCTATGGCTAGGAAACATAACAATCTTTGATCAACGAGCTAGTCAAGTAAAGGCATACTAGTGACACTCTGTTTGTCTATGTATTCACACATGTATCAAGTTTCTGGTTTAATACAATTCTAGCATGAATAATAAACATTTATCATGACACTCTGTTTGTCTATGTATTCAAACATGTATCAAGTTTCTGGTTTAATACAATTCTAGCATGAATAAATAACATTTATCATGATATAAGGAAATAAATAATAAACTACTTCAAAATCTTGTCAAGGTATGTACTCATTGAAAAAACTTATCAAGCGTCTTGATCTATCTCTATAGATCTTGATGCTCAATATGTAAGCAGCTTCACCGAGGTCTTTCTTTGAAAACTCCTTTCAAACACTCCTTTATGCTTTGCAGAATAATTCTACATTATTTCCGATCAACAATATGTCATTCACATATACTTATCGGAAATGCCGTAGTGCTCCCACTCACTTTCTAGTAAATACAGGCTTCACTGCAAGTCTGTATAAAACTATATCCTTTGATCAACTTATCAAAGCGTATATTCCATCTTCGAGATGCTTGCACCAGTCCATAGATGGATCGCTGGAGCTTGCATATTTTGTTAGCACCTTTAGGATTGACAAAACCTTCTGGTTGCATCATATACAACTCTTCTTTAATAAATCCATTAAGGAATGCAGTTTTGTTTATCCATTTGCCAGATTTCATAAAATGCGGCAATTGCTAACATGATTCGGACAGACTTAAGCATAGATACGAGTGAGAAACTCTCATAGTAGTCAACACCTTAAACTTGTCGAAAACCTTTTGCGACAATTCTAGCTTTGTAGATAGTAACACTACTATCAGCGTCCGTCTTCCTCTTGAAGATCCATTTAATCTCAATGGCTCGCCAATCATTGGGCAAGTCAATCAAAGTCCATACTTTGTTCTCATACATGGATCTCATCTCAGATTTCATGGCCTCAAGCCATTTTGCGGAATCTGGGCTCACCATCGCTTCTTCATAGTTCGTAGGTTCGTCATGGTCTAGTAACATAACCTCCAGAACAGGATTACCGTACCACTCTGGTGCGGATCTTACTCTGGTTGACCTACGAGGTTTAGTAATAACTTGATCTGAAGTTCCATGATCATCATCATTAACTTCCTCACTAATTGGTATAGGCGTCACAGAAACTGGTTTCTGCGATGAACTACTTTCCAATAAGGGAGCAGGTACAATTACGTCATCAAGTCTACTTTCCTCCCACTCACTTCTTTCTAGAGAAACTCCTTCTCTAGAAAGGATCCATTCTTAGCAACGAATGTCTTGCCTTCGGATCTGTGATAGAAGGTGTACCCAACTGTCTCCTTTGGGTATCCTATGAAGACACATTTCTCCGATTTGGGTTTGATCTTATCAGGATGAAACTTTTTCACATAAGCATCGCAACCCCAAACTTTAAGAAACGACAACTTCGGTTTCTTGCCAAACCACAGTTCATAAGATGTCGTCTCAACGGATTTAGATGGTACCCTATTTAACGTGAATGCAGCCGTCTCTTATGCATAACCCCAAAACGATAGTGGTAGATCGGTAAGAGACATCATATATCACACCATATCTAATAAAGTACGGTTACGATGTTCAGACACACCATTACACCGTGGTGTTCCAGGTGGCGTGAGTAGTGAAACTATTTCACATTGTTTTAACTGAAGGCCAAACTCGTAACTCAAATACTCTTCTCCACGATCAGATCGTAGAAACTTTATTTTCTTGTTACAATGATTTTCCGCTTCACTCTGAAATTATATGAACTTTTCAAATGTTTCAGACTTCTGTTTCATTAAGTAGATATACCCATATCTGCTCAAATCATCTGTGAAGGTCAGAAAATAATGATGCCTTCTACGAGCCTCAATATTCATTGGACCACATACATCTGTATGTATGATTTCCAACAAATCTGTTGCTCTCTCCATAGTTCCGGAGAACGGCGTTTTAGTCATCTTGCCCATGAGGCACGGTTCGCAAGCATCAAGTGATTCCAAAATCCCATCAGTATGGAGTTTCTTCATGCGCTTTACACCAATATGACCTAAACGGCAGTGCCACACATAAGTTGCACTATCATTATTAACTTTGCATCTTTTGGCTTCAATATTATGAATATGTGTATGACTATGATCGAGATCCAACAAACCATTTTCGTTGGTTGTGTAACCGTATAAGGTTTTATTCATGTAAACAGAACAACAATTATTCTCCAACTTAAATGAATAACCGTATTGCAATAAACATGATCAAATCATATTCATGCTCAACGCAAACACAAAATAACACTTATTTAGGTTCAACACTAATCCCGAAAGTATAGGGAGTGTGCGATGATGATCATATCAATCTTGGAACCACTTCCAATACACATCGTCACTTCATCCTTAACTAGTTTCTGTTCATTATGCAACTCCCGTTTCGAGTTACTACTCTTTAGCAACTGAACCAGTATCAAATACCGAGGGGTTGCTATGAACACTAGTAAAATACACATCAATGATCTGTATATCGAATATACCTTTGTTCACTTTGCCATCCTTCTTATCCACCAAATACTTGAGGCAGTTCTGCTTCCAGTGACCAGTCCCTTTGCAGTAGAAGCACTTAGTCTCAGGCTTAGGTCCAGACTTGGGCTTCTTCACTTGAGCAGCAACTTCTTGCCGTTCTTCTTGAAGTTCCCCTTCTATCCCTTTGCCCTTTTCTTGAAACTAGTGGTCTTGTTAACCATCCACACTTGATGCTCTTCCTTGATTTCTACCTTCGTCGATTTCAGCATCGCGAAGAGCTCGGGAATTACTTTCGTCATCCCTTACATACTATAGTTCATCACGAAGTTCTACTAACTTGGTGATGGTGACTAGAGAATTCTGTCAATCACTATTTTATCCGGAAGATTAACTCCCACTTGATTCAAGCGATTGTAGTACCCAGACAATCTGAGCACATGCTCACTGCTTGAGCTATTCTCCTCCATCTTTTAGCTATAGAACTTTGTTGGAGACTTCATATCTCTCAACTCGGGTATTTGCTTGAAATATTAACTTCAACTTCTGGAACATCTCATATGGTCCATGATGTTCAAAACGTCTTTGAAGTCCCGATTCTAAGCCGTTAAGCATGGTGTACTAAACTATCAAGTAGTCATCATATTGAGCTAGCCAAACGTTCATAACGTCTGCATCTGCTCCTGCAATAGGTCTGTCACCTAGCGGTGCATCAAGGACATAATTCTTCTGTGCAGCAATGAGGATAATCCTTAGATCACGGATCCAATCCGCATCTTTGCTACTAACATCTTTCAACATAATTTTTCTCTAGGAACATATCAAAAATAAACACAGGGAAGCAACAACGCGAGCTATTGATCTACAACATAATTTTCAAAATACTATCAGGACTAAGTTCATGATAAATTTAAGTTCAATTAATCATATTACTTAAGAACTCCCACTTAGATAGACATCCCTCTAATCATCTAAGTGATTACGTGATCCAAATCAACTAAACCATAACCGATCATCACGTGAAATGGAGTAGTTTTCAATGGTGAACATCACTATGTTGATCATATCTACTATATGATTCACGCTCGACCTTTCGGTCTCAGTGTTCCGAGGCCATATTTGCATATGCTAGGCTCGTCAAGTTTAACCTGAGTATTCTGCGTGTGCAACGTTTTTGCACCCGTTGTATTTGAACATAGAGCCTATCACACCCGATCATCACGTGGTGTCTCAGCACGAAGAACTTTCGCAACGGTGCATACTCAGGGAGAACACTTTTATCTTGAAATTTTAGTGAGAGATCATCTTATAATGCTACCGTCAATCAAAGAAAGATAAGATGCATAAAAGATAAACATCACATGCAATCAATATAAGTGATATGATATGGCCATCATCATCTTGTGCTTGTGATCTCCATCTCCGAAGCACCGTCATGATCACCATCGTCACCAGCGCGACACCTTGATCTCCATCGTAGCATCGTTGTCGTCTCGCCAACTATTGCTTTTACGACTATCGCTACCGCTTAGTGATAAAGTAAAACAATTACATGGCGATTGCATTTCATACAATAAAGTGACAACCATATGGCTCCTGCCAGTTGCCGATAACTCGGTTAGAAAACATGATCATCTCATACAATAAAATATAGCATCATGTCTTGACCATATCACATCACAACATGCCCTGCAAAAACAAGTTAGACGTCCTCTACTTTGTTGTTGCAAGTTTTACGTGGCTGCTACGGGCTTAGCAAGAACCGTTCTTACCTACGCATCAAAACCACAACGATAGTTTGTCAAGTTGGTGCTGTTTTAACCTTCGCAAGGACCGGGCGTAGCCACACTCGGTTCAACTAAAGTTGGAGAAACTGACACCCGCCAGCCACCTCTGTGCAAAGCACGTCGGAAGAACCAGTCTCGCGTAAGCGTACGCATAATGTCGGTCCGGGCCGCTTCATCCAACAATACCGCCGAACCAAAGTATGACATGCTGGTAAGCAGTATGACTTATATCGCCCACAACTCACTTGTGTTCTACTCGTGCATATGACATCTACGCATAAAACTAGGCTCGGATGCCACTGTTGGGGAACGTAGTAATTTAAAAAAAATTTCCTACGCACACGCAAGATCATGGTGATGCATAGCAACGGGAGGGGAGATTGTTGTCCACGTACCCTCGTAGACCGAAAGCGGAAGCGTTAACACAACGCGGTTGATGTAGTCGTACGTCTTCACGATCCGACCGATCAAGTACCGAACGCACGGCACCTCCGAGTTCAGCACACATTCAGCTCGATGACGTCCCTCGAACTCCGATCCAACCGAGTGTTGAGGGAGAGTTTCGTCAGCACGACGGCGTGGTGACGATGATGATGTTCTACCGACGCAGGGCTTCGTCTAAGCACCGCTACGATATTATCGAGGTGTAATATGGTGGAGGGGGGCACCGCACACGGCTAAGAGATCAATGATCAATTGTTGTGTCTATGGGGTGCCCCCTGCCCCCGTATATAAAGGAGCAAGGGGGGAGGCGGCCGGCCTAGGAGGAGGGCACGCCAAGGGGGGAGTCCTACTCCCGGTGGGAGTAGGACTCCTCCTTTCCTTGTTGGAGTAGGAAAAGGGAAGGGAGAAGGAGAAAGAAGGAAGGGGGCGCCCCCCCTCCCTAGGCCAATTTGGACTAGTCCATGGGGAGGGGTGCGGCCACCCTTTGGGGCCTTTCTCTCCTTTCCCGTATGGCCCATTAAGGCCCAATACGAATTCCCGTAACTCTCCGGTACTCCGAAAAATACCCGAATCACTCGAAACCTTTCCGATGTCCGAATATAGTCGTCCAATATATCGATCTTTACGTCTCGACCATTTTGAGACTCCTAGTCAAGTCCCTGATCTCATCCGGGACTCCGAACTCCTTCGGTACATCAAAACATATAAACTCATAATATAACCGTCATCTAACTTTAAGCGTGCGGACCCTACGGGTTCGAGAACTATGTAGACATGACCGAGACACGTCTCCGATCAATAACCAATAGCGGAACCTGGATGCTCATATTGGCTCCCACATATTCTACGAAGATCTTTATCGGTCAGACCGCATAACGAGATACGTTGTTCCCTTTGTCATCGGTATGTTACTTGCCCGAGATTCGATCATCGGTATCTCGATACCTAGTTCAATCTCGTTACCGGCAAGTCTCTTTACTCGTTCCGTAATACATCATCCCACAACTAACTCATTAGTTACAATGCTTGCAAGGCTTATAGTGATGTGTATTACTGAGTGGGCCCAGAGATACCTCTCCGACAATCGGAGTGACAAATCCTAATCTTGAAATACGCCAAACCAACAAGTACCTTTGGAGACACCTGTAGAGCACCTTTATAATCACCCAGTTACGTTGTGACGTTTGGTAGCTCACAAAGTGTTCCTTCGGAAAACGGGAGATGCATAATCTCATAGTCATAGGAACATGTATAAGTCATGAAGAAAGCAATAGCAACATACTAAACGATCGAATGCTAAGCTAACGGAATGGGTCAAGTCAATCACATCATTCTCCTAATGATGTGATCCCGTTAATCAAATGACAACTCATGTCTATGGCTAGGAAACATAACCATCTTTGATCATCGAGCTAGTCAAGTAGAGGCATACTAGTGACACTCTGTTTGTCTATGTATTCACACATGTATCAAGTTTCCGGTTTAATACAATTCTAGCATGAATAATAAACATTTATCATGATATAAGGAAATAAATAATAACTTTATTATTGCCTCTAGGGCATATTTCCTTCAGTTCCAAAATTGATATGATCATCATCGCACACTCCCTATACTTTCAGGATTAGTGTTGAACCTAAATAAGTGTTATTTGGTGTATGCGTTGAGCATGAATATGATTTGATCATGTTTATTGCAATACGGTTATTCATTTAAGTTAGAGAATAATTGTTGTTCTGTTTACATGAATAAAACCTTCTATGGTCATACACCCAATGAAAATTGTTTGTTGGATCTCGATCGTAATGATACACATATTCATAATATTGAAGCCAAAAGATGCAAAGTTAGTAATGATAGTGCAACTTATTTGTGGCACCGTCGTTTAGGTCATATTGGTGTAAAGCGCATGAAGAAACTCCATGCTGATGGGCTTTTGGAATCACTTGATGCTTGCGAACCATGCCTCTTGGGCAAGATGACTAAAACGCCGTTCTCCGGAACAATGGAGCGAGCAACAGATTTGTTGGAAATCATACATACTGATGTATGTGGTCCGATGAATATTGAGGCTCGCGGCAGGTATCGTTATTTTCTGACCTTCACAGATGATTTGAGCAGATATGGGTATATCTACTTGATGAAACATAAAGTCTGAAACATTTGAAAAGTTCATATTTCAGAGTGAAGTGGAAAATCATCGTAACAAGAAAATAAAGTTTCTACGATCTGATCGTGGAGGAGAATATTTGAGTTTGGAGTTTGGTCTTCATTTGAAACAATGCAGAATAGTTTCGCAACTCACGCCACCTGGAACACGATAGCGTAATGGTGTGTCCGGACGTCATAACCGTACTTTATTAGATAATGTGCGATCTATGATGTTTCTTACCAATCTACCACTATTGTTTTGGGGTTATGCATTAGAGTCAGCTGCACGTTAAAAAGGGCACCATCTAAATCCGTTGAGACGACACCGTATGAGCTATGGTTTAGCAAGAAACCTGAGCTGTCGTTTCTTATAGTTTGGGGATACGATGCTTATGTGAAAAAGTTTCAACCTGGTAAGCTCGAACCCAAATCGGAGAAGTGCGTCTTCATAGGATACCCAAAAAGAAAATGTTGGGTACACCTTCTATCACAGATCTGAAGGCAAGACTTTTGTTGCTAAATTTGGATCCTTTCTAGAGAAGGAGTTTCTCTCGAAAGAAGTGAGTGGGAGGAAAGTAGAACTTGATGAGGTAACTGTACCTGCTCCCTTGTTGGAAAGTATTCATCACAGAAACCGGTTCCTGTGACACCTACACCAATTAGTGAGGAAGTTAATGATATTGATCATGAAGCTTCAGATCAAGTTACTACCAAACCTCGTAGGTCAACCAGAGTAAGATTCGCACCAGAGTGGTACGGTAATCCTGTTCTGGAGGTTATGTTGCTAGACCATGACGAACCTACAAACTGTGAAGAAGCGATGATGAGCCCAGGTTCCGCGAAATGGCTTGAGGCCATGAAATCTGAGATGGGATCCATGTATGAGAACAAAGTGTGGACTTTGGTTGACTTGCCCAATGATCGGCAAGCCATAGAAAATAAATGGATCTTCAAGAGGAAGATAGACGCTGATAGTAGTGTTACTATCTACAAAGCTAGACTTGTCGAAAAAGGTTTTTGACAAAGTTCAAGGTGTTGACTACGATGAGATTTTCTCACTCGTAGCGATGCTTAAGTCTGTCCGAATCATGTTAGCAAATTGCCACATTTTATGAAATCTGGCAAATGGATGTCAAAACTACATTCGTTAATAGATTTCTTAAAGAAGAGTTGTATATGATGCAACCAGAAGGTTTTGTCGATCCTAAAGGTGCTAACAAAATGTGCAAGCTCCAGCGATCCATCTATGGACTGGTGCAAGCATCTCGGAGTTGGAATATACACATTGATGAGTTGATCAAAGCATATAGTTTTATACAGACGTGCGGTGAAGCCTGTATTTACAAGAAAGTGAGTGGGAGCACTACAACATTTCCGATAAGTATATGTGAATGACATATTGTTGATCGGAAATCATGTAGAATTTTCTGGAAAGCATAAAGGAGTATTTGAAAGGAGTCTTTCAAAGAAATACCTCGGTGAAGCTGCTTACATATTGAGCATCAAGATCTATAGAGATAGATCAAGACGCTTGATAAGTTTTTTCAATGAGTACATACCTTGACAAGATTTTGAAGTAGTTCAAAATGGAACAGTCAAAGAAAGAGTTCTTGCCTGTGTTACAAGGTGTGAAATTGAGTAAGACTCAAAACCCGACCACAGCAGAAAATAGAAAGAGAAAGAAAAGTCATTCCCTATGCCTCAGTCATAGGTTCTATAAAGTATGCCATGCTGTGAACCAGATCTATTGTATACCCTACACTGATTTTGGCAAGGGAGTACAATAGTGATCTAGGAGTAGATCACTGGACAGCGGTCAAAATTATCCTTAGTGGAATAAGGATATGTTTCTCGATTATGGAGGTGAAAAAAAAGGTTCGTCGTAAAGGTTTACGTCGATGCAAGTTTTGACACCGATCCAGATGACTCTAAATATCAATCTGGATGCATATTGAAAGTGGGAGCAATTAGCTAGAGTAGCTCGGTGCAGAGCATTGTTGACATAGAAATTTGCAAAATACATACGGATCTGAATGTGGCAGACCCGTTGACTAAACTTCTCTCATAAGCAAAACATGATCACACCTTAGTACTCTTTGGGTATTAATCACATAGCGATGTGAACTAGATTATTGACTCTAGTAAACCCTTTGGGTGTTGGTCACATGACGATGTGAACTATGGGTGTTAATCACATGGTGATGTGAACTATTGGTGTTAAATCACATGATGATGTGAACTAGATTATTGACTCTAGTGCAAGTGGGAGACTGAAGGAAATATGCCCTAGAGGCAATAATAAAGTTATTATTTGTTTCCTTATATCATGATAAATGTTTATTATTCATGCTAGAATTGTATTAACCGGAAACATAATACTTGTGTGCATACATAGACAAACAGAGTGTCACTAGTATGCCTCTACTTGACTAGCTCGTTGATCAAAGATGGTTATATTTCCTAGCCATTGACATGAGTTGTAATTTGATTAATGGGATCACATCATTAGGAGAATGATGTGATTGACTGACCCATTCCGTTAGCTTTGCACTTGATCGTTTAGTATGTTGCTATTGCTTTTTCTTCATGACTTATACATGTTCCTATGACTATGAGATTATGCAACTCCCGTTTACCGGAGGAACACTTTGTGTGCTACTAAACGTCACAACGTAACTGTGTGATTATAAAGGTGCTCTACAGGTGTCTCCGAAGATACTTGTTGGGTTGGCGTATTTCGAGATTAGGATTTGTCACTCCGATTGTCGGAGAGGTATCTCTCGGCCCACTCGGTAATGCACATCACTATAAGCCTTGCAACTAATGAGTTAGTTGCGGGATGATGTATTACAGAACGAGTAAAGAGACTTGCCGGTAACGAGATTGAACTAGGTATTGAGATACCGACGATCGAATCTCGGGCAAGTAACATACCAATGACAAAGGGAACAACGTATGTTGTTATGTGTCTGACCGATAAAGATCTTTGTAGAATATGTGGGAGCCAATATGAGCATCCAGGTTCTGCTATTGGTTATTGACCAGAGACGTGTCTCGGTCATGTCTACATAGTTCTCGAACCCGTAGGGTCCGCACGCTTAAAGTTTCAATGACGGTTATGTTATGAGTTTATGAGTATTGATGTACCGAAGGTTGTTCGGAGTCCCGGATGTGATCACAGACATGACGAGGAGTGTCGAAATGGTCGAGACATAAAGATTGATATATTGGAAGCCTATATTTGGATATCGGAAGTGTTCCGGGTGAAATCGGGATTTTACCGGAGTACCGGGGGTTACCGGACCCCCCGGGGGTTTAATGGGCCTACATGGGCCTTAGTGGAGAAGAGGAGGGGCGGCCAGGGCAGGCCGCGCCCCCTCCCCCTCTAGTCCGAATTGGACAAAGAAGGGGGGCGGCGCCCCCCTTTCCTTCCTCTCTTCCTCCTCCTTCCCCCTTCTCCTACTCCAACTAGGAAAGGAGGGAGTCCTACTCCCGATGGGAGTAGGACTCCTCCTGGCGCGCCTCCTCCTGGCCGGCCGCCTCTCCCTCCCTTGCTCCTTTATATACGGGGCAGGGGGGCACCCCAAAGACAAAACAATTGGTCATTGATCTCTTAGCCGTGTGCGGTGCCCCCCTCCACCATAATCCACCTCGATAATATCGTAGCGGTGCTTAGGCGAAGCCCTGCGTCGGTAGAACATCATCAGCGTCACCACGCCGTCGTGCTGACAAAACTTTCCCTCAAAGCTCGGCTGGATCGGAGTTCGAGGGACGTAATCGAGCTGAACGTGTGCTGAACTCGGAGGTGCCGTGCGTTCGGTACTTGATCGGTCGGATCGTGAAGACGTATGACTACATCAACCGCGTTGTGCTAACGCTTCCGCTTTCGGTCTACGAGGGTACGTGGACAACACTCTCCCCTCTTGTTGCTATGCATCACCATGATGCTGTGTGTGCGTAGGATTTTTTTTGAAATTACTATGTTCCCCAACACTATCCACATGAGAATACCGAGAAAATGAAGAATCAGTGTGAGAGCACATACTTTGAGGATTGTTATCTCTCACATATGGGAATAGAATAAAGAATAGTCTGCCATGAATGAGATTCTTTGCCAAGATCACCGCCAGTCAAGTCTGCAAATGTTATCATCAGGAGATGGTGCATTTTTCTATCAGTCACATCAAGCGACAGTCAAACCTTTCGTACAGATTGGATACTCAAGTCTGTGAAGCCAGTCCAGATAAGTCAGAAACTCCTGCAAGATGTCAGAATCCGTTAGAAGAACAAGTGTGATTCACATCACTGTTTTGAACTCAGAAGGCATGCATATATCCGAGTAACCTGATGCCTGGATAGAAAAGAGTCTTTGTTCCACGGGAAGATGTGTTCCCCACTCCATGGAATATTCTCGGTACTCGAAGCCAGAATAACATCTCCAGCAAGGATCAATATCGAGAAGGACACGTATGTCAGTAATGATAATCTTTCGGACCCCAGCTCAGCCAGCAGAGATGAAGGAAAATTTTGAGTCAGTATGAACAGGAACATATGAGGTAAGTCCTGTCACAATGTCAGATACGGTGAAGCAAACCACCCCAGATCAAGGCAGTCAGTCAGATCCAATTCAGTGGGAACATTATATGAGAGAAAATAGGAGAAACCCGAGTTGGAAACGGTTTCTTCAAGTGAGAAGATTTATTTATCCCTGAGCAACCAAATCTCGAGGACGAGATTTCTTTAAGGGGGGAAGGTTTGTAACACCATGGATTTTGCCCTTTTCTTTTCCTGATGATTTTCTTGGATTTCTTGATTTGAATTGTTTTTCTGTGGCTATGTGGTTCTGAAACTTGGGAAGATCATGTCTTCCTAGATTTTATAGTGGCTTGCCATCCTCATCATTAACCCAAGATCATGTCATTTTCATCCTTGACCTAATCCAATATTCTTTTTCTAGGGAATATTCCTTTTCTGTTAAAGGAATAACCCTTTAAACCCTAGGTTGTGAAGCAACCTATATTTCTGTCACTCCCAAAATTCCCAAATAATTCTCATAATTTTTTTGGGTCATATCTTCCTCAAATATGTCAAAATCCTTCCTTGGCATCATCAAAGATAATTCACAAATATTTCTTTTCTGATTCTGCCCTAAGTGGTGGTTTGAAAAGGACGTGTCATTTATCTTTGCCTGATTGACCCTAAACTTTTTGGACATCTTTTCCTGTCCGTATAATTGTCCCGTGCCAAAATTCAACTCAATTTGGCTAGTAAATATTCCTGAGCAAATTTTCAAAGTTCATGTTTGAGGGAAGTCATTGTGAAGGAAGTACAAGCTAGGCATATCAAAATGAGTTGAAATTTTGCAAGGTCCTTCATATGATAAAATCATGACTTTCCACCAAATATGAGCTCATGTAACTCATCTATGTGAGACCAGCTCCAAATCTTAGTTTCTGGTCAGATTTTCAGTTTGTGAAGCAACTATATTTTATATTGCTTCATTTAAGCTGAAAATTTTCCAGGGCATTCTTCTATCCATATCAACTCTCTCCACCAAATTTTGGCTCAATCCATTAAACCATTTGGCCTGTGCAAGTTTTCCAAAATTCTGTCAAGGGAGATGCTATGTGAAGCAAGTACCATTTTGGTTCATCCAAATGGCCTGAAACTTTTTGAGCATCTTCATATCTTCAAATCATTGAGCCATGCCCAATTTCAGCTCAACTTGCCTCTTCATGTGAGTGCAACTTCATCATCTCTAATTCTGTCCATTAGGGTGGTTTCTAGAGCAAGTACCCTTTTTATCCATCCTAATGAGCTGCAAATTCTCAGAGAGGATCATCTTCAGGCTTGATCACGCTATGCCAAAGCTCTAAGTCTAACTCCAATCATGTGAACCTCAGCCTGCATCAAACACTTTGCTGCAAAATGTTTTGGCTCCTCCTGCAAATCTCTTCTTTGCCCCAAGGATCTTTTCTTCCTTCATTGCACCTAAGGGCACCAAGGACTATCTACTAGACATGGTTGTTGCGGCCAAAACGAGCCATTTGCTCCAGTGCCCGTGGTGATCACACTTGCGTCATGTCTAATGGGCTGCTTTGGCTCGTTCCGGCCACTGTTCCCGTCGTCTCCCTCGTCGTCTCGACCTAAAACCATGTCCTGGAGCTTCCTCGTGCTCGACTTCGTCACCCCGTGCTCGGGCCCCCTCCTGTTTCGCCATAAATGCGTCGCTAGAGCCGTGCCCGTGCCATGCCCAGCCACTGTCCTCCATTAGAGCTTGGCGTAAGCTCGCCCGTGATGCTCCAGAGCCTCCCCCGTGGCTATATAAGGAGTGCCCGACCTCACCACTCCCTCCCTTGCCTCATTTGGTCACCGGAGTGCCTCTCCTTCGCCGTTTCCTCGCCGTTCGTCCACGGTGGTCATCGGCCTCGGCTTGATTCCGGCCAACTCAGCCCCCCTCTCCTCCTTCCATCACCTCCACTGCCTCCCCCTTGTCTCCGCGAGCCTCCCCAACCACTTGCCCCTCGGCGGAGAGCCCTGCATCACCGAGACCACCACCACGGCTGCCCGCCCCTGGCCTCCTCTGGCGCCCCTCCCCGCCTCCCTACTCCTCCCTGACGCCAGCCGACCCTTTGAATGGGACCGCCGTGGCCTACCGCACCCGCCGGTGCCCTCGGCTCGGCCGGGGAGCGCCTGAGCCGGCCTGCCCCTTGGCCGTTTCCCTCCCCTGCCTCTACTCTGTCTCATAGGAGAACAGGCAAGCGGGAGGAAGGAGACGACCGAGCCTGGCCCCTCCCCCCTGCGCCCGTGACCCACGCGTAGGTGACTCCCCCTAGTCCACGTGTTTAAGTGGAGACGTTTTTCTGGTAATATGTTTTCGTTCTGAGAAGGCTTATTTTAAATCTACTGCGGCTAAAAATATGTTTTCCTTTACAGAAAACGTAATCTGCCCGAAGGCACGTTCTGTTTTTTCCCAGGGGCCTGTTTTTGAGGATTTTATCATAGATTAGTCCCTAATCTTCATCACCTCATAACTTCACGACCGTAACTCCCATTGAGTTGAAACCAACCTCACTTCTTCGTCTCGTCGAGACATTCTGTTGGTGACACTTTAACTAGGTGTTCACACTGTGAAAATGACCATGATGCCCTTGCCCTTATCAGCCCCCTCTGAGAGAGAACCGTCCGATGTTTCGTTCTGCGGCTTCACCGCACTTCTTCCCAGAGTCTCCGTCACCCCCAGGCAAGCCACAACATCCACTTGCATGATAGCCATGTAGTAGCCATGATTTATATGTGAATATTTAATAAAAGTTTGCTCGTTATCTGTCTGCTTGTTTTCTACTGTTGTGGTTGTTTCGGTTATGCTCGTGGTTTCATGTTCACCTTCATGCTATGTTCCGATGCATCTTGTTATCTTGTACTACTTGCTAGTATTATTGTCACATATCATGCTTGGTAGTAGTAGTACATGCTGGTGGTAGTGATGCAAATCTGTTACATGTTTAGTATCTGTTATCAGTACCGTTGCTATGCATGTTTTGTTGCATCTAGTTGGGTACATGCTTACTTGGTAGTATTATTGATATGTTCTTGCTTGGCATTTATTGTTGATGTTAGTAGTCATGTTATGCTATGAGTAGTGTTATACTTGTGTTATTCATGCTCGTCAGTATGCCATGCTCAGTTGGATATATGTTTCATTGTTGTTATGCTCGATGATTTATTATGGTTGCACATCCATGCTCATGTTGGTATCATGCTCATGAATTGTAGTTGCATCACGTGATTTTAATATGGCTCAGCTTATTTCATTCAAGTTTAACCGGATAATAATGAACTTGAACAACTGTTGGCTGAGTCATGGTGCCACCAAATCGAGCCGACCAGTGGAACCACATTTGCCTTTTATGGGAATGGCCTTAATGCGGTCTATTGTCACACCTCTCGCCGGTGCCTCCAACGATGGAAGGTTATGGGCGCGCGCTACCCTGATCAGGTAGGTGTACATAAGCCTTGTGTGTCTGAGTTGTTTGCGCGCTTTTGTCCCTGTCTGGGACCGTTTATGTTTTGCCATGACGGTGGCCGTTGGATGTCTTTGGTAGACATAGGGGCCACCCATGACTTAGCCCAGAGGGGAGTTAGTCAGAATGGCTGGGAGAGTGTGATGGCAATGGATCGGTTTTGTCGAAATGCCATTGGTCCACCCGAATGACGGTGCGAGGCCATGGATTCCGTAGTGTGGGTACAGTGTGCTAACCTGTGCAGAGTGTGTGTTAAATATATCGATAACCGCGCCTGCGGATATGGGTTGAGTTCGTAGTCGGTCACACTATGAGCCAACAATAATAATAACTTGCTTAATAATAACCCCGGTTCGATGATGAGAAAGAGATTGGTTGTGATCGAGAGAGGATCACGGAGGTATCATGGATACCGATATTGGTAAGTTGATGCATGAGATTGGTTACGAGGTAACCGCCGAATAAGAGTAAGTTGGTGCAGGATCATGTTAACTTGCCGCATGTAGTATCATCATGTTCATATGCTCATGTCGTGTTGAAGTTGTTCTAGCTGTATCATGTTCATCTTGTTCATGCTAAGATTGTTCTATTAGTATCATGTTCATGATTTCTTTAACCTCTAATTGCCATGCTATTGTCTGTCTCGATTGCTGTTGGTTTATTGTGAGCTTGCAAGTACATTCAATGTACTTACCTGGCGTGTCATGCCAGTTTGCAGGTCGTGCCTGGTTTGCTTGCTTGTTTGGTGTGGTTCCCGTGTTCGCGAGCTAGGATAAATGTTCCAGCCAGAGTCCCTGTGAATTGGAGTCCATCACCGTCGTTCGTTGTTCCGCTACCAGTAGAGGTTTCGCTGCCTCGAGTTGTTATGCTGCTTGCATAGAGCAACTGTAGTTGGCGTAGCGTCTTTATGCCGGTGTTATTCATTGTAATATCGGAGACCTTGTATTCATATTCATGTTGTAATAGAGAGCTGGTTTGTTCTACGCTAAGCAGTGCTGTATTCCAGAAGACTTCATCTTGATCTCTAGGCTGGAATACGGGGTGTTCCGGTTTCTCTGAGCCGGGGTGCCACATAATGGTTGCTTTTCAAAGGTGCCACCCAATACCGGGGAGGGATATCAGATGTACTACCACGACTAGTATACCTGTTGCTTTTCAAAGGTCTGAGGTACACGAGTTTTCGAGGTTCTTGGTTAATTATGTATTGATGGAGGTGATACATTGGAGTGTAGTATCATGTTATGAGTTGTGTGAGGAGTTTTGCTCCTTATACTCATTGGACCGGATTGCATAACCAAAAATATTGGGAGTTCCTAGCTAGGAATTCAAGTAGTTACCCAGGAAATCTTTTCGACAAATGCATGATGTGAGATCGGGGTTCGACGTCTAGTGGTTCGCTTGTCATGGTCGGATTTACAGTGGGTCTCATTGTGTCTTAAAGAGCACTCGTAGCTTTGCTATAGCTCCGGGACGCCTCGTATTCACTGTACGATCCAGCCCGTGGGGCCTCACCATGAAATTATTGGACGAAATCTCTATCATGTGTTTGTTTCCAGCTTATTTTGCAAGCCCAATCCTTTATTTGAGTTCTAGTTTTCGAGTTACTTCGATGTCAAGTGTTGATTCCATACGTTTTTGTAAGCTGTGTTCCCATATTTCTGTGTGGGTGCTAATTCTTTTAATCATTTGAGATTGTCATGTCAACTCTTTTCAACCGGTGTTTTTTTTCAAGTTAATCCGATCCTTTCAACATTTGCAAGATCAATTCTCAGTTTTCTCAGTGATGTCCGTTTCATCCATCCCAAGTTGCCTTTGTTTTTCCCACCCTTTTTCTTCAAGGAGTCAATAAGTTCTCAAATCATGTATCCTTTTTTATTGACGAGAAGTCTCTCCATTCTTTTCCTTCAGTGTTCTTAGTTGGTGATTCCTTGTGAAGATGCTAAGGAAGCTTCAAGTTCATCATTCTTTGTTCTCCTTTTCTTCTTCGATAGATTCAATTCAAGATTTCGGTGTTGAGCATATTCCTTTCAGTTGTCCAATGTTTTCCCAAGCTGATGCACCTCTTAATCGTTCCGCTCTTGCTATTCAACTGTTTCGAAGTGCTGAAGCTACATCAGGAGATTCGTGTTTCCACTCAAGATCTGTTAATGCTAATTCGAGGTTTTTACCTTATTCAAGCCATTTAAACAGCCGGTGCAATCTCTCTTTCAGACAATCATTTCAACAGTGTTTCTTTCAGTGGGCCCATAACCCACAGATCTTTCCCAAGATCTTACCTGGCTCTTCTCTTTTCCGGAGTTATTCTCAAATTCTTTTCAAAGTTTGACGTAAGAATGAATTTTCATCAGTCAAATGCCTCCTCCAAGATCTCTTTCAAATTATTTTCATCTTTGGTTCAAAATTTCTATTCTTCATTGTTCCAGAGTGTTCCAGTAATTTTGGTGGTGTTCCTCGTCGTATTTCTTAGTGTTGAAGCCTGAAGAAGAGTTTTCCTCCAAATCTTTGTTCTCTCGAAGATACGTGATTCAAGTTTGATGTTATCCTCTTAAATCATTTGTGATCGTGAAAAATTCTTTTCATATCCATCCGAACCATTTCAGAGCGGTTTTTATTTTGATTTCTGGAGGCCATCATCTCAGAATATTTATTCGTTCTCAGGTTTTAGCTCTCGTTCACCAATTCTCCTAAATTATTGTTTCTTCGTTCATCTCCCAATTCTTATTGGTGATTCCTTCAAGTATTCTCTAGTCATCTCGTGATCTCTTCGTTCTCTTGTATATAAATTCCCTAAAGTATCTTCATGCGATCTCTAATTCTTCTCGGCGATTTGTTCCCTTTGCTTCGTTCATTTTCAATTCTTATGGTGGTTCCTTCTAGATTTCTCTTTCTTTGTTACCTATCAATTAATTTGTTCTTTCCAAAATCCTACCGGTGGTTCGTTGAAGATTTTCACAAGTTTGCACTATATCTCTCTTTAATCCTTTTCAAGAAGAATAAGTGGTATGGAAAATCCATTGTTTGCATCAATTTAAGTTGATGAAGGATAAGCATAACATATTTCGTACTCTTGTTTTCCTTGAGGTGAAATTCTTGGTTCCAAGTGTTCCATCTCTCTTTCCAGAGTTCCAAGTATTATCGATTATCTCATCACGAAACTCCATCTAAATCATTGGAAGGCTTCATCGATAATTGTTGAATGAATCAACAAGAAAAAGATATGCTTCTCGTGGGCTTATGGAAAACATAGCGAACCTTTTGAGATTACAACTTGCCACTAACGGAAAGAATTGATTGGTTGAGAGCAACAAGAGATGCACAACTTCTTCACCGATATGAGAAGGATAAAATTGGATCATTCTAAGCACCACAATAGCAATGAAGAGATTGATGGGTTGGAAAGATCTCCTAAACAAAGAGAAAATGATGATATCTCATTTCAGACAACTGTGAATCATGAAACACGAAAAGAAATTATCAAGAATGACATAACACCACCTCAAAAGATCAAGTAGAAAGAATTGCACTACGACATGCAAGACGAAGAATACTTGAGCTACTCGAGCAAGAATATTCATGAACACTTCCAGAATGAAGTAAATCCTTAAGGAAGCACCATGAAGAAAACTCCCGGAAGACTCCAGATAGATAACAAGATGATCAAAACGAGAGAAAAGTTGAAAAGGACACAATTTTGCAAGTACAGGAAAATAACCCCATGCTCAAATTCTTTCTCTAGCTCTTTGTTTCCTCTCCTTTTTCTATACTTTATGTGGATGGAGTTAGAAAAGGAATATGAGGGAGAGAGAGAGAGAGACCCGCCTAAGCAAGCCTCCTCGCCTTTTTCCTCTCCACCGAACCAGCCGCAAGGCCCAACCAAGACTGCCTATAACCCTAGCCCGATCCCCTCCACTCTCCTCTCGATCCCTCCTACGCCGCCACTCTCCCTCGTTCCCGCATCGCGCCAGGGAGAGGAGCTCCTTGTGATCGATTCCTTGCCGTGTGTGCGGGCCCTTGCTCCGTTGTCTGCTGCCACCCTCCATCGCGCCGGACCTTCCCCATCCTCCTTCCTCTCCTTTCCCTCTCTCTTTTTCTCTATGCCTAACCCGCCATTGGTGCCTTCTGCAGGAACTCCCTCATCACATCCCTTACCGTGTTGTGCCCCTGCGATTCCTCTCCTCTAACGCCTACTCCACCTGTGCCCGATCTCGCTTCCACGACCACCTCCGGCCGCTGCATTGCTGCGTCGCCTCCTCTTCCCAACAACACCTTGCGTTGCTCGCCATGGATGTCACCCCGCCTTTTGCACGTCCCCTGCCGCCGGTAGCAGAAGCGCATCCACCTCTCCACAGCGGTTCCCACGGCGGCTCTGTCCCCTGCCTCCCTGCCACCGTTCCCTGCTTCAATTCCGCGACCCCCTATGCAACAACATGGCCAGCCACCTCCAAGACCTTGCATCTGCCTGGCTACCCCGAGCCCTTCACTTCAAGCACACCAGCAGGCTATGCTCCTGCTGACTTCTGTCACGTGCCACGACTAAGTATTCACAAATGTGGACCATCTTGGATAGATGCCATCTGCTAGGTAGTATCTGTGAGAACTTGGAATTATCTTTCGGATCCTCAGTATCAACCCCAGAATCATTGTTGACAAAAATGATATCATTGCAGAATACGAAAATATATTACAATTAGTATATTTGTCACAAGACATATCTAGTGAAATGTCTGATGACATTTATTACATAGAGAAAATAGCGGAAAGTAAAATGCTTAGAGACTCCATCTCAGCCACAAGCAGTCGATGTAGTCCACGTGACCTCACTCCTACGGATCGCCATAGTTGTCGTAGTCATCACCTTCATCTTTATGGAACTCTGTTGTTCAACAAAATTATTGCCATGAGTACATTACATACTCAACATGCCTCCCTCAGGGAAGGTTCTAATAGCTACAATTGGCTTCAAAGGAAGGTTGTATGGCTCATTTGCATAAAAGCTAATTTTGTTTGAAAACAATATATCAGTTGGATGAAAGCAGTTTTAATGAAAACATGTTTTATCGCCAGAATAACTTCCATCAAAGTGAGGATCCTCGATCAACTCACACTCTTCATAGGATCCAAGAATAGGGGCAAAGAGGGAATAAGCAAGACAGGTCCTGTATGTCAAGAAAGATTCATATGTCGTCCATGACCGTGGACACGGCTATTTGAATAGTTTTACACTCGGCAGAGGTTGTACACTTTACCCACACGACACAATCCCGACTTGTTGCCACTAGCCGTCGCTAGCGTAGTACACCATCTGGTATACCGATAGGGAGATTGTGACGAGGATGTGACATGCCCACCGGGTCTGGCGCACGGAACTGAGAGTACGTCCTCAAATTGCCCCCCATCTATGTTGAGGATACTCCTCGCAAGGCAGCAATCCCATCTGCGGTACGACAACATCGACACCTAAGGCTGACTAGCTTACTTGACCAAGCCAGTCCCCATATAGCATGTGGTTGTACTATTATCACAATCTTCAAATCCAAGACTTATTAGGCCTCATGCGGCACCGATGAGTGATTGCCCCCTTCCACTTGTGAAGGGCAACCAATCGCTCCTTCAATCCTTGATTCAGCTGTCGCCCGCGCCAGTATTCAGATGGTAAGTTTCACCCAGAGTAGAAGAGGATAGCGAAGGTCAACAAAGGCCAACTAGCCTAGCTCAGTGATAAGTTTCAACTGACAATGACTCAAAGGTCATTCAACAAAGTATCTATTGGGTGATAAGCATGGCTAAGCATTTGTACTCTACCAGAATACTATAATTCTACTTAGGTGTCAAATGAATAGGCGACAAGCGGATTAAGGTAGTGTGTCAATCAGCACGCTAGCTACAAGATTAAAAAGCATGCATCAAGTAACCATAAAACACAATGCAATTTTGTAAAACATAGGATAAGCATGATCAAAGAAGGAGGCATGCCTTCGTTGTTGAGTCCTTCTTCGGTAACCTGTTTCTGTCCATGAACAACCTCGCCACTACCTACTCATCGTAACGATAGCAGATGAAAATAAATAAATACCAAAGCAATAGTAATTCCAAATATCATACAAAACAAATTTAAGAGTGGATGGATTGTAAGATATTGATCAAGATGGATATTCCAGAACGAGTTAGCACGATAGGAAGGTAAAAGATAGGATTCAGCAAAGGGACATGATTAGGTTGACAGGGCTAAGGAAGGCTTGGTGATCAAGACTAACATTCTAATAAGAACTATGATATTGACCACAGGTAGTGCCCACTACACATCACGACAACATATATAGGAAACTACTTTATAACCAACACAATGGCAACTACACACATGTAATAGAACCAACGTATGCATTTTATCTACACAATCACAACATGGCATGATAAGGGTAAAAGTTAAGCAATCAAATAAGTATTTAGATAGAACCTAAATATTTATAATGGTCAATAGCAGACAAACATATGCATCAACTATATAATAATTCCAAACGAACAAACATTACAAACCATACTAGTTAAGCAATCAAACATCATTCAACAACATGCGTTGAAATGATCTAGGTCTAGCCCTAAAGGAACATTAAAATGGAATAGGATCAACTACATTATATCAAACTAATTCATTTGTCAAACAATTAACAAGAAACTATACAACACATGGAACAAATGGATGTACAGCTATCCTAGGCATGGTATGTTTAAGAGTAACAATCAACCAAGAATAAATATTTGAATGAATCCAAATACTTATAATGGTTAACAACAATCAAAGACTAAACATAAATCATAAAAACTATTAGCAAGCATTTCTATAAAAAAAGACAATCCAATACTAATGAAGGTATAAACTAATTAAACAACTTAATAATAACACACATCTCACACAATACATGTGAGTATGGATTCACTAGATGTCTAAGCAAATAACACAAGCATGACACATACGAGTGATCATGATAAGATACTAAACTAGAATATGGTCTTACTACTAAAGAACAACTAATACTCAAGTAACCACTAGCAATAAGATTACCACTTCATGCTTACATAACAGATCAAACCATGCGCACTAAGCATATGAGGAAGATACAACTCAACTAACATGAAAAGTAAACTATCTTAAGCATGTGCTAAACTATCGCAACAAGACCCAACACTCCTGAGGCTAACAAGGCCAAAGTGATCATCCATAAGAACGTACAAGAGACCAAGTACTCAATTATAGCACATAGACAAAACAAGACATGACAGATCACTTGCATGAGTGACAACTAGACATATAACAATGCAACAACTAAATATGTAGATATGAAGAAGTCTAGGCATACAACAATGTAATAGTGAGGTAGACTAGATATAACGCTAAGCATGGATGATCATGACACAAGATGCCAAACTATGCTACCAGTAGAATACAACTTATAACTATGACATAACTTAGTTGATATCAACTAACATGACTATCAAGAATGGCATTAGCACACAACACTATCATGCTAGTTGTGACTTATAAGCAAAAGGGAAAGCATACTAAGCAAGTACACATCTAGGTCATGGCATAAATCACATCAAGCAATGTGCTATACTAGCATGAATAACATGAAGACATGTATGTCTACCTAGTACAATCTAGACATGCTAATACATAACTGGACAACCTAGGCATCATAGAACACACGGGTCGTTACACACATCTTATGCAATCTATTTATACAATCCCAACAACGTGGCATAGTATTGATCAAGCAACAAGTTGCTCAATAAAAGAATGTACAAGATTAACAAACCACTATAATGTAAATCAAGGCTAACCATATGTGTAGTCATACAATGCAAACTAGAAATGATATAGTACATGGTACACATACAACCAAACATGCATTCTACTGTTAGCAATTCTTAACACGGCATGGTAATAAACTAATATAAATAAACACACATGATAATTATCAATATGCAATAAACTAGTTTTATTCCATCATAATGATTCTATGTAGCAATACAAATATGAATGACATAAAGCATCCAACCATGAAATCATGGATAACAAACATCTAGAAAGGAGAGGAACAACTAGGGAATTATATTCTACGCAACAAACTATAATGCACTCATTTCCAAACAACAAGGCATTATTCGACATCTAGCATAAATAGAACTATGCAAAAGACCTACAAATGATGCCTAATAACTATCAAAGGCATGCCATGATTTCAAACCAATAAAACGAACATCCGACATGGACGGAAATGAATATGTAAACCATATCTAAGATATCACCATGCTAAAAAAAATAGTCAAGATATGAAGTATTTCATGATTCGATAAACAAAGCAAAGCTTAGTATAATCTTACAAAATTATAAACATGGCGAATGTTCACCAAATGTTGTACGATATCAACATGAGACAACACATAAAACTATATTTAGTAACTCAAACAACATCTAAACAAAATACTAAACATGAGAATAATTCCTAAAAAACAGTACACATGCATAAAAATAATTATATGTGGTCACACAAATTATCGAGCCAAAACAATACGTACAACAATTGCACTAATTTCAACAAGAGTAAAATAAGTCTAATAAATCACATGACGCAAAAAGTAAGAGATATCTAGCATACACTCGTAAGCATATCAAGAACACATGAAAATAACATACTGGTATATAGAAGTTAACCATACTCGAAAGACCGTTGAATTCTAAAAAACGAGCATGATTATATCTATTCTACCGTTTACAAGATAGAACCAACAATCTAAATCTTCCACTGAGTTTCTACAGCCACGAGATACATTTCATATGTTGACCACAAGATCATTCGATGGAGAGAAAATAAAAAGACAAGCCGATGCTATCAAATCGAATTCGGTTTTGGACACATGTGGCCAACGACATAGATAGGTTGAATCATGGTGTCTGAGGGATACACTAGGTGATGACAAGTACGTGTGCAAAAGGAATTTGATAGAGCTCACCAAGTTTGACGGAATGGTGCGATGAACTGGACGAACAGTGTAGAGGGGCATGTGAAATTCTTCGTGTGTGATCGACGGAACACATTCCTTCTTCTCTGGATGGAGCTGCGGCATGGAGGAGTGTCATCTGGCGCAATGATTTGAATGGAAATGGCCTCCTTCATCGGGGTCGAACACCGGTGTCCATGGAGCACCGTTTATTTGCAGAGTGTTATGGAGAGAACAAGGAAGGGAGAGGCATGCGTTTCTGCGGGGTGGAAGAGGAGGTGGAGGCGCACAATGAGGGGCTGCGGTTTTGGAAACTGATGGGATTTATGGGAAAGAGGGAGGGCTGTTTCTCTTCTGTACGTGTGGCTGTACGTTTCTTCTCTCTGTGTGTGGAGGGAGAGTACAGAAGGAAGAGGAAGGAGAAGAGGCGCTGGTTGGGAGAGAAAGGAAGTGGAGAGAAATAGGCAGGGAGGAGGAATTAAAGGAAGGGCATCAGTTAACATGCGTGGTGGCTTGTGAGGTTTCCTCATGTTAGTTGTGAACGTGAACGTACAGGAATGAGAGGAGGTGCTCGCTAGGAGAGCTGGGTGTTGGCCCATTTCAGCTAGGCCCAAGTGGGAGAGAGAGAAAAATATAAAAGTTGGCCTTTGGCCCATTCCTATTGAGAGAACAGGGAATAGAAAAAATAAAGATGTTGTAGAATGGGCTTAGGAAATTTGGCCTACAGTTTAACAGATGGAAAAGAATTGACTTCTCTTTTTGGAAAATATAGAGAACTAATAGAAGCTGAAACAAATATCAAACAATCCAAGAAATCCACGAAAATGCAGACTCACATGTTTAAATGTGTTGAAGACAAAAGATAAAACCCAACTAGAAGAAAAGAACAAAACTCAAATTTAATTTAAGTTCGCACTAGGTCAAATTAAAACCTCCAAATTATAAATGCCTAATTTAAGCTTTGTTAATGAATAAAACAAATGAAATTTTCTCACCCTGATTTTTGAAAAACTTTTTCTTAAACATTCTGAGAATCGGGATGTTACGGTATCCCTTATTGTAGTGCCGCACATTGACCTCGAAGTTCACCGAAGGAGAATGACCTTCAACAAGCTTGGCAAAGGCAGGGGCGCGCTACAGTACGTTGATGTCATTGTGAGTTCCTGGCATACTAAAGAAGGAGTGCCAAATCCAGAGGTCGTGTGTGGCCACTGCCTCAAGTACCACACTGCAACCGCCTTTGGCGTCTTTGTACATCCTCTACCAGGCAAGTGGAAAGTTTTTCCATTTCCAATGCATGTAGTCGATGCTTCCAAGCATCCCAGGAAATCTTCTTGCTGCATTCTGTGCTAGGATCCGAGCAGTGTCTTCATCATTGGGTGATTGCAAGTATTGAGGTCCAAACACTGCCACCACTGCCCTACAGAACTTGTACAAACACTCAATGATCGTGGACTCGGCCATGCGTCCATAGTCTTCTAGTGAATCACCGGGAGCTCCGTATGCAAGCATCCTCATAGCTGTCTTGCACTTTTGGAGCAAGGTTAATCCAAGTGTGCCGGTGCAATCCTTCTTGCACTTGAAGTAGCTGTCGAACTCACAGATGGAATTCACAATCCTAAGGAAGAGCTTTCAGCTCATCCGATAACGGCGCCGAAATACTTTCTTGCCGTGTAGTGGAGCATCGGCGAAGTAGTCGGAGTAGAGCATGCAATAGCCCTCTAATCGATGCCTCTGCTTTGCCTTCAGCTGGCCCGACGCCGAGCCACCACGCCGCGGCTTTGCATTGCTCGCGAATAGGCCGGTCAGTGCAGCGAGGACCATGAGATGCTCTTCCTCCTGGGCGTCGGCATCGGCTTCCTATTCCAGCAACGCCGCGAATGCCTCCTTGTCTTCCGAGTCCATCGCCGAGCAGACAAATCACCAAACACCTGGCGGGCGTGGTAGGCGCGCAGCCACCGGTATCCCCGCCCTGCATGGCCGGAGTACCGGAAAGCTCGCCCAGGAGCGGGGTGGAGGCTGCCATGGCGAACCTTCTCTTTTCCGACAGGGGAATGTCCTTTCTAGCGGCAGCGGTGTTGGGAAACGTAGCATGCAATTTAAAAAAAATCTTACGCTCACGCAATATCTATCTAGGAGATGAATAGAAACGAGAGGGGAGAGTGTTGCTACTTCTTGAGCTTGCGTTGGTTTTTCCCTTGAAGAGGAAAGGGTGATGCAGCAAAGCAGAAATAAGTGTTTCCCTCAGTTTGAGAACCAAGGTATCAATCCAGTTGGAGACAACACACAAGTCACCGAATACCTGCACAAATAATCAACTAGTTGCACCCAACGCGATAAAGGGGTTGTCAACCCCTTCACGGTTAATTGCAAAGTGAGATCTGATAGAGATAGATAAACGGTAAAGTAAATATTTTTGGTATTTTTGGTTTATAGATCGGAAAGTAAAAGATTGCAAAATAGTAGATCGGAAACTTATAAGATGGAAAGTAGACCCCGGGGCAGGTTTCACTAGAGGCCACTGGTACACGTCGGTCCTATACAAACGGTTTTTAACCCCTTTCCGCGACGGCATTTGGAACCGTCGCCTAGTGAGTGTGGGCGATAGGGGGGTCCTTCCCACACGACCAAGAAACCGTCGGGGATATGCCCTCCTGGCACACACGCTCGGCAAAATGAGGTCGTGTGCGACCGGCGAGCGCTCAAATACGGAAATACGTACAGTAGAGCTAAAAAATACAATTGTACGGCAAAATTGTGTCAGGTCGCAAGTACATCCCACACAGTCAGTCCCCGCTAAACGTTTCCGTTCGTATGTACATCCCACACAGTCGCTCCAAGGAAAACGTTTCCGTTCACAGGTACATCACACACAATTTTTCCCGTTAAATCGTTTGCGTTATTGAATGTATCACACACGGTCCGTAGAAGAAACTGTGTGGCAAAAGCTGTCCATCACACACAGTTTTTATGTGGTAAACATTTGCGCAAGGTGGCCTAACGCAAACAGTTTTCAAGAGAAAGTAGTGTGTTATTGTTCATTGATCCAACACGGTTTATTCCTAGAAACTGTGTGCGTTGCCTGAAGTCATCACCCACGGTATTTTTTCAACAACCGTTTGCAATAGTAAAACCCAATTCGCAGGCTAATTCGCCATTAGCAGGCTAATTGCCCTATTATTAATAATCCATTTATTAATCTAATTGACATTCATATTAAGCACATAATATATTTCATTTCCATATTAAGGAAGCATAATTTCGTAATTGAAATACATCAGAGTACAAACATGATATAGCTTCATCACTCAGCTACTCCATTACACAACTGCACCAGCACCAAATTTCACATGCAACTTGTAGAACCTTTCGAAATTAGCATCATAGACGGTATATAGACAGATGCATCTCATATGGAAAACTGCTGAAGCGGAAGGCGGATATTGAGCTTTCATTCATGTTGAAGGTCTTTGCAACTTTAGGCCAGTGCCTGTGGATGATTGACCGTCCTTCCTTCATCCTCTTCAGGAACACTTCAATATTGAACCGTGGGTGTTGTATAAAAACCTTCCTCGCCTCCTGACCATAGAGGTGGGTTGAGAGGTAATCATCAGTGAACTGCTTTGGAAAGGCCTGAAAACAAGGATGTGCATAAATATCTTCTCTATATTGGAATGGGGCAAAGGAATAAAAAAAGGCAAGGTATAATAGTTAGTACCATCTTGTAGTGAACTGATGTCTTGTTCATTGTGCAGACAAAGATCTTGTTGTTTTTTGTCGCTAATTTCTTTATCCTAACAATCTTTCTTAGTTTCTTGATTTGATTGATATTCATGGACAACTTATTTCCCCATATGCAAAAAGGGTCGAACAGTGGGTCAAAACCTCTGATAGCAGGACCTACATGTGCAAGACCAAATTGTTAAAAACCAAAATATTAGAATGATTCCTGCAATTGCACAATAATGTGCTATTAGAGAACGGACCATGCATGTGCTAACCTCGATTTTAAACCTCAATGCTTCCCATTGTTTCCCTGCAACACATATAAGGTAGTTAGTCATCAGGTTAAGTAAGGGTTCGCATGCTATCAGTAAAATATGTTGATGAAAAATAAGCACATTGCAGATTCATCAGATTAAATCAAGACACATGGAAAACCCATTCATCCAAACCAAGCATGATTAAGAACTAGGAAATATAGCACTTGTATATGTTTCTCATGTATTAAGTGTAGCCAAATTCGATTTATTCCACACATGCACAACAATACAAAATTCTACCCACGACAATTGGACATCGCAGTGTAGAATTGAACCAAGCAGTTAGCTAAACACCACAACAAATGAACCAAACATTAACTGAGCACCACATTGCACAATATAACATTTCCTAATAGAAGATCAGACAGTTAACCAAACCAAGCATGCTTAACAACTTGGAAATATTGCAATTGTATTTGTTTCTCATGTATTTACTACAACCAAATTCGATTTATTCCTCACATGGTATACAATAACAGAATGCAGCCACAACAATTGAACATAGCATTGCAGAATTGAACCAAGCAGTTAACTAAACATCACAACAAATGAACCAAATGTTAAATGAGCACCACATTGCATAATATAACATACTCGTAATAGAAGATCAGACAGTTAACCAAACCAAGCATGCTTAACAACTTGGAAATATTGCACCGTGAAGAATTGAACATCACATTTGCAGAATTGAACCAAGCAGTTAACTGAACACCACATTGCACGACATATAGAACATATACACTATAGCAGAAGATTGCATGGTAAAATTAGATAGCACAATTCACTAGAATTTGTGAAGGAAAGGCAGTAGCTAGCAAACTGAACATGGGTCCTTATAGTGAGCTAATAAGACAAGCTACTCCTCATTGTCGCAGATATCGATGACGATTGGCTCCGTGGACATGGAAGAGGGCGATGCCTCCGCATCGTGGGTGCCCTCGTTGTAGTGGTGAGTTGCCTGAGCCACTCCGGGCACCAACCTGCTGGCTCTCGAGATGAGGTAAGCACGTGCATGCTGAGAAAACACCTCGTAGTCTTCGTTGAAGGCACCGACGGTGGCCTCGAGAAAATGCCATGAACTGTCATTTAAAGCAGCCAACCGCGTTGCGGCGTCAGCGTGCGAGGCGTCAACGGTGGCCTCGACGGCGAGGTGCTCCTCCAAGATCTGGGGGTCGGCACGAATGGCAGCCATCGCGACCTCATCCACGCGTGCGGCCGCGATTTGCTTCTCCGCTGCCAAATGCTCCTTGAGATCCTGGCTATACTGCGTGCACCATGGCTTCGGGCGGCGCTTAGTTGGTGGGTGGGGGGCGGTGATTTGGGTGGAAGGTGTCGCACTCGCGCCGACGGTCGGGGCATGTGGGATGTGGAAGGAGGAGGAGGATGGGGGTCGGGTATGGATTACCTGCCTGGATAGACGAGGCCGAGCAGCGTGAAGGAGGGTCACCAGCGAGGAGGCGGCGCTGCAAGCAAGGAGTGAAGGTTTCAACTTGGAAAGGAAGGCGGAAACATGGGAAATGTGGATTTTGGTAAGGGGAGGGGGCGGGGAGGTAGATATTTCTGCGAAAGCCGAAAATTTGGAATCGCTTCAGCGAAAAAATTGGCGCGCAAAGTGTCATCAGACACGGTCCCTTATTCAGAACTGTGTATGATATGTGAACATCACAAACGATTCAGATAGCTTAACCCGTGTGTGTTGAGTTTGAACGTCAAAATTTTTGGTTCAAATTTCCCTGGTTACAGTGCTCATCCACGTCATTGCATAATTTGGGTACACAAAGGAGACTAACTTCTTCATCGATAAAGTTCAGTAATTAAACAGAGCTAGCTGACCTAAACATTACTCTAACAAATTAAAGACCGGCGCTCTTAATTAAACAAAACAGAGAGTACTACTACGGCTGGTGCTCGTCGATCTCCGCCGCCGCCTCCATGTCCAGCTCACGCTCGACGGTCTCCTGGGGAAGGGGCTCCATGGCATCAATTGCACCATACTCGGCAAGCATCTCGCCATCCGCGTCCGCCATATCTTTGGCATAGGCCGCCATGAGCTGGGCATGGGCGGCCGCGATCTGGGCTCTGGCGGTCTCCGTCGTGGCAAGGTATGCCGCACAGGAATGAACGGCCGCTCGAACTCTCTCGGCGGTTGCCAGCTCTTCGGCCGTAGGTTGCCGACCGTTGTCGAAGAAGCTTCGTTCGATTTGTGCGGTGACCGCCACGAGCTGGGCGTCGACGGCCTCGACATGGTAGTGGGCGGCCTCCATCAGGGCTAAGGCCGCCGCTGCGAAACAGATAGCTGCTGTGCCGCTCTCGCCAGTTGCTATCCCCGAGGCAGATGCTGCTACTGCTGCCTGAGAAGCAACAGCGGCCGTTTGGGCTGCGTTGGCCGCCCGGACGCAGACTGCAGTCGCCCTCACGAAGCTTGTTAGCACGCACCTGGCGGTTGCGGTCGCGCTCTCGCCGGAGTGGGCCGTCGAAGTTGCCCTCACGACGTGGGTCCACGTCCCCATCTTTCACCGGCGATGAATGAACAGTGAAATGATATTTGGGGAGTGAGCTAGTGTGCTTGACACGCCGGCTGTGGACTGTAGCCGATGCACTATCTCGCGTAAGCCATATGCGTACTATACACCGACGGTGCTCCAAGATATTTTGTGCTGCATCTCACACGGTTGGTGATAATAAACTGTGTGCGATCTACTTGATTTATCGTCTTGATTTGAATTACGTAATGGGGTCACAACTACAAAGGATTGTGTTTGAAATGTTAGAACTTTTATCTGCAGTGAACATGCAACTATAGGTGTGTCGTCAAAAAAATTATTCAGGGTTCGTTTGGACGTTTTTATACATTAACTTGGTTTTCCAGGCATTTTATGCGCATAATTCTAATTTGAACTACATGCACATGCTCCAGTGCATATAAACTGGTTGAAAAATCAAATATGTGTCCTTGGTTGCATGCTTAGGTCCCATGCAAGAAATGGGAATGAATGTCACACACCCTGCGACCGTCACTCGGCCGCAAACATTGAGATACATGGCTTTTAATTTCTAGTAAATCCAAAACTTGTCTGAAATTCATGAAACCTGGCATGCTATCATGGAGCGGCATCAACATGCCATGGTAAAAACTTTGTCCCATTTGGGGCAGGTTTGGGTATAAGCTTCTCACAAACCAGAGCCTCTCACAACAAGCGTGATTGTTTCGGTAGGGAACGTGCGTGCCACCTTTGGGGACGAAACGATATCCGTTTGCTCTTATTGCTTTCAAAAAAATTCGAGTGTCAACGTAGAACAACAGGAGTGTTGTGTTCAATTTTGGATTTTTTTGGGGTTCGTTTGGACATTTTTATACATTAACTGGGTTTTCCAGGCATTTTATGCGCACAATTCAAATTTGAACTACATGCACATTCTCCCGTGCATATAAACTGGTTGAAAAATCAAATATGTGTCCTTGGTTGCATGCTTAGGTCCCATGCAAGAAATGGGAATGAATTTCAAACTCCCTGCCACCGTCACTCGGCCGCAAACATTGAGATACATGGCTCTTAATTTCTAGTAAATCTAAAACTCGTCTGAAATTCATGAAACATGGCATGCTATCATGGAGCGGCATCAACATGCCATGGTAAATTTTTTGTCCCTGTAGCGACCCGACCTCAGACGGTCAAGTCTCTATGTATGCTGACACACACATTACTCGAGGATTTACAACAGAGGTAAATCACATTTATAAAGTAACGTAAATACTATTACCTCAATCCAAATAGCAGAAGTAACAACAAGGTTGTGGATTCCCATCAACACCAACGGCAAAGTTGAGTGTAGAAATCGTAACCCTAAAGTATCACTTACTCGTCGTAAGATTACTGCAATATGAGACGTTGCAGCCATGTAGGTCAGTACATTGAATGTACTGGCAAATTCACACAATAGGATACTGATGAATAATAACTAACCCTACATGCGTATTTGGCTGGTGGACAGCTCTAAGTTTATTTTTGCATAAAGCCAATTTTCCCTACAACAAAGGAATAAATTTTATTTAAATACAAACTTTGTTGAAAACATTGAGAAGGTAACCCCATCTCAATCCCAATTAAAAGTGCACAACCCAACAAATTAATTAAGTAGAGTGATGAGATCAACACGATAATTCAAGAACCAGATACTCAAGATGTCCATAACCGGGGACACGGCTAACCATGATTAGTTTGTACACTCTGCAGAGGTTTGCGCACTTTTCCCCACAAGACTCGATCTCCTCCATTGGATTTCTCGCACTACAAGGTGTTTGAGAAACGCATAACTGAGACACAGTCTTTCAGAAACATTAACTCTTTACTCTGGGTGGACAGTTGCACCTACTTTCCCCTACATCTGCTAGCCCACCACTGAAAGAGGTCACGCAACATACTCAACTATGCTAGAGCCCATAATAGCTTGTGTCTGCACACGGAAGTTTCTAGCATGAATAATCTTATGATCCCTTTGAGCCTGGGTGGCGAACCATAGGATGATCACACGGGTTCCCCGGGATCTCCTAGGACAACACTGATATATCCCCACGGGCTTTAACGAACGAACGTTCGTTAAGTAAAGAAAAATGATTCGAATAAAAAAACTAATCTAATCCTATCCATCTAACCTAGATCGGACGGACGAGGGCAACGGCGGTGTCGGGGCGAGCGAAAATGGCGGCGGCGGCTCCGGTGGTCTGCGGCGACGGCGGAGCAGCCTGGGAGGCATGGCGCAGCGAGGCGAAGGCAACGACAGCATCGGCGTTGGGCGAGGGAGGCAGAACGGAGCGCGGCGGCGGCAGCAGATCACGTCGGAGGCGGAGCTCCGGTGAGGGTGGCGGTTGCGGCGGAGGGGGAGGGGGCGACGGCGCGAGCAGAGAGAGGGGGAGGGGAGCCGGCCTTAGCTTTTAAAGGCCGGGGGTCTCGGGAGGCGTGGGTGAGGGGCAAGGCGCGGCGGCGGACTCCGAGCGGAGCTCGGGGACGAGCGAGTGGGCCGGCTGGGCTGTGGCCTGGCGAGTTGGGCCGGCCCGGTCCGGTCGGTCTGAAGAGTTTTTTTAAACAAAACAATTTTACAGAAAAATAAAATAAAACCAAATATACTAAAAATTTACTATAGGCATATAATATATCAAAATTTTCATAAAAAGATTTTCTACACGATAATCTTTTTTCTAACGTTAAATAAAATCCACAAAAATTTAAATAAAACAAAGAGTGCTACTGTTGCATTAAAACCCAATAAAAATCATTTTAAAAATACCAAAGTACTTTCAAATGTATTTCTCTTCAATTTTCTAATGTAGGGAACCATTTTACCCTATTCTCCATATATTTTATTTTTGGAGAAAAATAATTTGAATAAAAACCAAAATAACTCCAAATTAAAAATCATTTCAAAAGGACTTATAATTTGATCCTTTTAAACTTCCAACTCATATTTCATATGTTTGGAAGAAGTCATTTTATCTTCTCTCTTGAAACTCATTGAGTTGCATGAAGTTTCTAAATTTGAAATATTTCCAAATGAAATTCAAATATTTTCAAAAACCCTTTTCATTTATTGAATGGAAGAAGTCATGTCATATTCTCTCTAGGGTTTTGTATTTGAAAAGAATTTGAATTCATGGAGATCATAAAAGCAAAGGTGAAAGTTTGGGAAAGTCATTTCATTCCCTCTCATTTAACTTTCAAAAAGATTCAAATTTCATTCAATTTCACTCAATTTCACACAATCAATAAAACAATCAATCATAACTATCTATTTAATATAACATTCCAAAATTTAGAATTTTGGGATGTTACAAACCTACCACCCTTAAAATGAATCTCGTCCTCGAGATTCGGAGAGGCTAGCAAGAAATAGGTTAGGTTTGGGGGTCTTCTCAAAATCCATCGATCGTCTCCGGGGTCCCGGGTGCTACCACCCTTAAAAGCATTGATACGGTTCCATCAAAACTCATATACTCCATCCTTATTGTTGACAGTGTCGGTCTTCTCAGATTCTCGGGAAAATTCCTTCCCAGGGCTCTTCCTGTAGTGGCATAACCTTTACCGCAATTCTTCTGCCCTTTCATCTTGGTAAGGTTCTTCTGAGACTGGGCCTTCTTAGCTGACGGTCTGGCGCCAATACTAAACAACTATCGATATCTCATGGTGGTCAACCATTTATGGTTTCTCCTACAGGAAATGGGCCTGGGTTGAATCTCACCGTATGACCTACGGTTGCCAATAGCTGCCTTGTACAATTGTCATACCATTCTAAGGTTTAAACAAGGTTTAATATCGTCATCTCTCTACTATAGGCAAGTCACTCAGATTTACCATCCCATATAGCAAGGAGAAAAATAAGATTAAGTTGGTATGGTGATCAATCCATCCCGCACCCAAATCATTACCTTGTACATGGTTTAGTGAATCTCGCATTCTAACACTAGGTCATCCTCACAAGCATTGCAGAATTTCTCTTGTCGATGAACCAAGTTCGGATAAATCCATGGATTCTGCAAGCCAAACAAACATCTATCATTCCTTCACAACTCTCAGGTTTTGCGTTACTCCTATAAGATCGTCTGTCGATAGAGTCGTAACTTCTTCCAGGGTTTTTCCTTCAGCAAGAGGGTGCTTGCTTCTTGGCAGGTCCTGGGGCCTGTGGGTTATGGCCCATCTCATCACTTGTAAACCTTGAACTCATCATCGGGGGCAACTGATCATTATTCCAACATCCAGCTTCCTAGCATTCTTAAATCCATCCAATTGTACTGTCTCCCTTCCTTCTATTGGTACCAAACTAAGACGGGATTACTCAAACTAATCATGGAGTTACAATTGTTCCATATTACCAACATTATACCTCCTCTATATCCAATAGTACTTCATCCATTCATATTCTTGGGGTATCCAACATATCGTGATAAAACTCGTACTTATTTTGTCCGAAGTCCACTCCATGGAATATCCTTATCTTTTTCCAGGGTCAAGTGTCCTCACAGGGTACTACCACCCTTAAAATGCACCATCTTCTTCCATAGACCATATTACTCATATCCTCGAAAATGGTCAAAATCTTTCTTCATAGAGTAACAACTCATATAATCCAAATCAGTACCAGTGATGCTAACTTTATTGCTTCTCAAATTATTACAATCTCCTGCATTTCCATTACATGCCTCAGATCAACACCTCAAAAGAATTATTCCCACTACTACTACTATATTTCTCACAAACTCAACTATTTATCACGAGCCTCCTTCTCATTGGAACAGCCTCTGGCAAGGTGCCCTGCTTCATTACAATAGAAACATATTACTTCAGACAAGTCTCGAGGTTTCCTTTTTGGGCAACGGCTGAAGTAGTGCCCCGATTCCTTGCACATGTAGCAGGTGATATGACTCAGGTCCTTCCTGGAATCCAATCTACTTCTCTTCCTGGACTTTTCCGTTCCAATCAGGGCTTCTATTTCCTGTGGGTCATACTCTACTTCCTCTGTTAGGAATTCTACTAGGTCCCCATTCAGACAATTTTGGGGGATGTGTCCTTCTTCTCCACATGAATAGCATGACTTGGTGCAGGGTTTAATTGGGCCTTCTTTGGGTGTGTCCTCCACCTCTTCCTTCATCACAGGTTCTTTTAAAATTTCCATGAGGGCTCCTTTCATTGCTTCTTTCTTATGCTGGATGCTTCTTTGTGCCATAGGGTAAATGTGACCCTGAGCAGGGTAGTGGGTAGTCGCTTCACACAAGAAACAAGTGATCTGCCTAGTTGGGCATTCTTCAGCTAGGTGACTTTCTTCACAATGAGGGCATCGATTTCTCCACAGAGCTTGCATGCACAAGGTTTCTTCATATCACTTCCATAAGGCTCCAACTTCTGGGACACAAGTCGAGGCTTTTGCAGAGTCAACTTAAATTCTTTCCAAGTGGTTACTCTTTGCCATCCATTGATGGTTTGGTACATTCTCCACCAAGTAGCATCACCTCTTTCAAAACACCGAAGAGCATGATGGGCCATATCCTTTCCGGCTATAGTGTTATTCTTCATATGTTCCTCCATGTTCTGAATCCATCGGCCTGTCTCCAATTGAATCATCGGTCCAGAAAATACAAGCTCATCTCCATTCATCCTCTATTGGGTCCATGGGTTTTGGGGTGAGATGAGAGAGATAGAGAGGGATACACACAATGCAAACAATAGTTTTGAAAAGACATATTTTATTTTGTGGCTGTCGAAAAAACATCAAACAAAATGACAGCTCACAATCGTCGCATCTAACGTAGGGATATAACAGGGGTTTGGTCTTCTAAAGGTCAATAAATCTTCAAGGTCGCCAAACTCTTCAAGTCTTATTCATGTCTCCGACGGCTTCTTCCGATCGTGCTTGTCCTTCTCAAGTTCTTTTGCCACATCATCTCTGTTGATGTGAAGTCTCTCGTGACGTCCTTTAATATTCTGGAGTTGCGTTCCAAAATTCTGGGTTTCAACATCCTTGGCATAAACCATGGTCCTACTGTCGTTTAGTTCCTAATGAATCTCCGATATCTCAAGGTTTAGCTCCTCCAGCTTGGCTACTTTCAGCTTCTGGGTTCTGAGTTCTTCACGGAATGCTTCCTTGTCAAACACGGCTTCCTAAAGGTCCATCTTAAACTTCTGATATAATACTCCAGATCCTGGTGGTACACCAGCTACATTTAAACTTCATCCTTTGCTGATAGGTGCTCCATTAGCCCTTTTGTCATCCAATCCTTCCGTGAAATGCATGCTTAACTCAGCACGGTGACAATAGCATAAGCGGGCGATAACATCATGGATAGCCGTGTTTATGCCCATGTCATCGACATGAACTATCCTTCCATAGTTGATATCTCCTGCCTTATGGTTTTCCTGACAAAACTTTGAGTTTTCACGCTCCATGTTTCGGTCTTTCTTCAACACACCTTGATCTCGGGTATTGACAGCTTCAATAGTCTGATAAGTTCCATAAGGGTGGCCTTCCTAGGTCATACCAATCTGGAAATTCTTCAGAGCCTTCAAATTATCCTAGTCTTCGGAGTCTTAATCCGTTGTAGTTTCCAATATTCAGATGCATGCTAAAATCCTCTTCATTCTGAAGTGGTCTTAGTTGTTCGATATCTTATACTTCTTGGAGTGGTCTCATTAGTTCAATCTTCGTGGTCAATAGGGGAAAGGGTATAATCTCTCTAAAAGGGAATATTTGAATAAGCCCAGAAGAGAAGAGAGGTAAAAGATCTTTTTTGAAAATGAAGTTGTAGAGAAAATCTTCCTATGGGCTTGCCAGTTTCTAGGGGTCACGTCCTACAGTCAACATGTGCTCTGATACCATCTTGTAGCGACCCGACCTCAGACGGTCAAGTCTCCGTGCTTAAGTGTCATCCCTGGATCGGTATGCTGACACACACAGTACTCGAGGATTTATAACAGAGGTAAATCACATGTATAAAGTAACATAAATACTATTACCTCAATCCAAATAGCGGAAGTAAAAACAAGGTTGTGGATTCCCATCAACACCAACAGCAAATTTGAGTGTAGAAATCGTAACCCTAACGTATCACTTACTCGTCGTAAGATTCCTGCAACATGAGACGTTGCAGCCATGTAGGTCAGTACATTGAATGTACTGGCAAATTCACACCATGGATAATGATGAATAATAACTAACTCTACATGCATATTTGGCTGGTGGAAAGCTCTAAGTTTATTTGTGCATAAAGCCAATTTTTTCCTACAACAAAGGAATAAATTTTATTTAACTACAAAATTTGTTGAAAACATTGCGAAGGTAACCCCATCTCAATCCCAATTAAAAGTTAACAACCCAACAAATTAATTAAGTAGAGTGATGAGATCAACACGATAATTCAAGAACCAGATACTCAAGATGTCTATAACCGGGGACACGGCTAACCATGATTAGTTTGTACACTCTACAGAGGTTTGCGCACTTTCCCCATAAGACTCGATCTCCTCCGTTGGATTTCTCGCACTACAAGGTGTTTGAGAAACGGATGACCGAGACACAGTCTTTCAGAAACATTAACTCTTTACTCTGGGTGGACAGTTACACCTACTTTCCCCTACATTTGCTAGCCCACCACTGAAAGAGGTCATGCAACATACTCAACTATGCTAGAGCCCATAATAGCTTGTGGCTGCACACGGAAGTTTCTAGCATGAATAATCTTATGATCCCTTTGAGCCTGGGTGGCGAACCATAGGATGATCACACGGGTTCCCCGGGATCTCCTAGGACAACACTGGTATATCCCCAGGTGTCCGGGCAAGCCACATGTATATCCCCAGGGTGCCCCAACCAATCCACCCAGATGTGTATTAAAGTAGCCACCTTAAGTTTCCCTTAATCAATATTACTCTCGCAACTTTCATGAATTCTCTCAAACCAATCCACGTCTACAAGCATAGCATAGCAGTATAAGCATAACGTAGAACTAAATCCCAGGGGATATAAAGGACAATAGGTTCTACCTCATCAACTACTTCCCAAAAACCCACATATTAATCAGATCCTACTCATTCAATGTTTGAGGGTGAAACTAACGCATAATAACTGGGTATGAAAGGGATATGATCAAAGTGTGAACTTGCCTTGTACTATTGATTAAGATGATTCGCACTCATAATTCCTGATAGTTCTACTCTTCACAGTCCATTCAATCTATCGTGAGCAAGCAATAGTAACCACACGTAAGCAATCATACAAAAAGAGTCGAAGAAAAGATCTCGAAAAACTTAAAAAACAAGCAATTAACTCTTGCAACGTAAAACAATTTCTAACAGTACCAAAATTAAGTGAATTTGGCCTTATCAGAAATTTTAGTTCAAGAGCTTCGATTTGCAAAAAGAATCAACTCAAACAGAGTTATAAAACTCGAGTTATGAACAAAAGAAGTTTGAATTCAAATCTGTTTGAAAAACAAATTTTAAATTTTCAAAAACATGTTCAAATTGATTATCTCGATAGAGGGGATCATAACGAAGAAGTGGGCGTTGGTTTCATCTAATTCTGACTAACGAGCAAAAAGTAACGCTAGATTGAAAACCAAGGGCTAATCTGTAAAAAAACAAATTGCAACCGGGTCCCTGGCTACATGGCAGAATCCTACTCGCTGAAACCGTTTGCTCCGGAGGCTTTAACGAACGAACGTTCGTTAAGTAAAGAAAAATGATTCGAATAAAAAAACTAATATAACCCTATCCATCTAACCTAGATCGAACGGACGAGGGCAGCGGCGGCTTACCGCGGCGATGGGCGGCGTCGGCGGTGAGAGAAAACGGCGGCGGCGGCTTTGAGCGGGCGGCGGCTCCGGTGGTCTATGGCGACGGCGGAGCAGCCGGGAATGTGCGGCGCTGCGAGGCGAAGGCGACGGCAGCGTCGGCGTTGGGCGAGGAAGGCGGAACGGAGCGCGGCGGCGGCGACATATCTCGTCGGAGGCGGGAGCTCCGGTGAGGGCGGCGGTTGCGGTGGAGGGGGAGGGGGCGGTGGCGCGAGCAGAGAGAGGGGGAGGGGCGCCGGCCTAGGCTTTTAAAGGCCGGGGGTCTCGGGAGGCGTGGGCGAGGGGCAAGGCGCGGCGACGCTGTCGTGGCGGCGGCGGACTCCGAGCGGAGCTTGGGGTCGAGCGGCGTGGGCCGGCTTGGCCGTGGCCTGGCGAGTTGGGCTGGCCCGGTCCGGTCGGTCCGAAGAGTTTTTTTAAACAAAACAATTTTATAGAAAAATAAAATAAAACCAAATAAACTAAAAATATACTATAGGCATATAATATATCAAAATCTCCAGAAAAAGATTTTCTACACGATGAACATTTTTCTAATGTGAAATAAAATCCACAGAAATTTAAATAAAACAAAGAGTGCTACTGTTGCATTAAAACCCAATAAAATCATTTTAAAATACCAAAATACTTTCAAATTTATTTCTCTCCAATTTTCTAATGTAGGGAATTATTTTACCCTATTCTCCATATATTTTATTTTTGGAGAAAAATAATTTGAATAAAAACCAAAATAACTCCAAATAAAAAATAATTTCAAAAGAACTTTAAATTTGGTCCTTTTAAACTTCCAACTCATATTTCATATGTTTTGAAGAAGTCATTTTATCTTCTCTCTTGAAAATCATTGAGTTGCCGAAGTTTCTGACTTTGAAATATTTCCAAATGAAATTCAAATATTTTCAAAAACCCTTTTCATTTATTAAATGGAAGAAGTCATGTCATCTTCTTTCTAGGGTTTTGTATTTAAAATGAATTTGAATTCATGGAGATCATAAAAGCAAAGGTGAAAGTTTGGGAAAGTCATTTCATTCCCTCTCATTTAACTTTCAAAAAGTTTCAAATTTCACTCAATTTCACACAATCAATCAAACAATCAAGCATAACTATCTATTTAATATAACATTCCAAAATTTAGAATTTTGGGATGTTACAGTCCCATTTGGGGTAGGTTTGGGTATAAGCTTCTCGCAAACCAGAGCTTCTCACAACAAGCATGATGGCTTCGGTAGGGAACGTCCCACCTTTGGGGATGAAACGATATCCATTGCCTCTTATTGCTTCCAAAAATTTTCTCGTGTCAACATAGAACAACAGGAGTGTTGTGTCAATTTTTGTGATTTTTCGGGGTTCGTTTGGACATTTTTATTCATTAACTGAGTTTTCAATGCATTTATGTGCATAATTCAAATTTGAACTACATGCACATGCTCCAGTGCATATAAATTGGTTGAAAAATCAAATCTGTGTCCTTGGGTGCATGCTTAGGTCCCATGCAAGAAATGGGAATGAATTTCAAACACCGGGGCACCGTTGATTGCCGGCAAAACATTGAGATGCCTGGTTTTTAAATTCTAGTAAATCCAAAACTCGTCTGAAATTCATGAAACCTGGCATGCTATCATGGAGCGGCATCAACATGCCGTGGTAAATTTTTTGTCCCATTTGGGGCAGGTTTGGGTATATGCTTGTCACAAACCAGAGCTTCTCACAACAAGCATGATGGTTTCGGCAGGGAACGTCCCACCTTTGGGGGAAACGATATCCATTGCCTCTTATTGCTTTCAAATTTTTTCTCGTGTCAACATAGAACAAGAGGAGTGTTGTGTCAATTTCCGTGATTTTTTGCGGTTTGTTTGGACATTTTTATGCATTAACTGAGTTTTCAATGCATTTATGTGCATAATTCAAATTTGAACTACATGCACATGCTCCAATGCATATAAATTGGTTGAAAAATCAAATATGTGTCCTGATGTGCATGCTTAGGTCCCATGCAAGAAATGGGAATGAATTTCAAACACCGGGGCACCTTCGATTGCCGACAAAACATTGAGATACATGGCTTTTAATTTCTAGTAAATCCAAAACTCGTCTGAAATTCATGAAACTTGGCATGCTATCATGGAGCGGCATCAACATGCCATGGTAAAATTTTGTCCCATTTAGGGCAGGTTTGGGTATATGCTTCTCACAAACCAGAGCTTCTCACAACAAGCATGATGGTTTCGGTAGGCAACGTCCCACCTTTGGGGACGAAACAATATCGATTGCCTCTTATTGCTTCCAAAAATTTTCTCATGTCAACATAGAACAATAGGAGTGTTGTGTCAATTTTTGTGATTTTTGGGGTTCGTTTGGACATTTGTATGCAATTACTGAGTTTTCAATGCATTTATGTGCATAATTCAAATTTGAACTACATGCACATGCTCCAGTGCATATAAATTGGTTGAAAAATCAAATATGTGTCCTTGGGTGCATGCTTAGGTCCCATGCAAGAAATGGGAATGAATTTCAAACAGCAGGGCACTGTTGATTGCCGACAAAACATTGAGATGCCTTGTTTTTAAATTCTAGTAAATCCAAAACTCGTCTAAAATTCATGAAACTTGGCATGCTATCATGGAGCGGCATCAACATGCTGTGGTAATTTTTTCCCATTTGGGGCAGGTTTGGGTATATATATGCTTCTCACAAACCAGAGCTTCTCACAACAAGCATGATGGTTTCGGTAGGGAACGTCCCACCTTTGGGGACAAAACGATATCCATTGCCTCTTAGTGCTTTCAAATTTTTTCTCGTGTCAACATAGAACAACAGGAGTGTTGTGTCAATTTTATGATTTTTCGAGGTTTGTTTGGACATTTTTATGCATTAACTGAGTTTTAAATGCATTTATGTGCATAATTCAAATTTGAACTACATGCACATGCTCCAGTGTATATAAATTGGTTGAAAAATCAAATATGTGTCCTTATGTGCATCCTTAGGTCCCATGCAAGAAATGGGAATGAATTTCAAACACCAGGGCACTGTTGATTGCCGGCAAAACATTGAGATGCCTGGTTTTTAAATTCTTGTAAATCCAAAACTCGTCCGGTGCACAGTGATACGTCTCCAATGTATCTATAATTTATGAAGTATTCATGCCATGTTTACAATATTTTTATATGATTTTGGTATGATTTGATTAGAACTAACCCGGACTAACGCTGTTTTCAGCAGAACTACCGTGGTGTTATTTTCGTCCAGAAATAAAAGTTCTCGGAATGCGATGAAAATCAACGGAGATTTTTCTGGAAAATATGAAAAATACTGGAAAAAAATCTACCGGAGGGGAGTCACGGGGCCCCACGAGGGTGGGGGCGCGCCCCCTACCTCGTGGACTCCCCGAGGGCCCCCCTCACGTGAAATCAATGCCAAGTTCTCCTATAAATATAGAGACCTTCGGGAATTAACCTAGATCGGAAGTTCCGCCGCCGCAAGCCTCTGTAGCCACGAGAAATCAATCTAGGCTCTCTCTGGCACCCTGCTGGAGGGGGCCATCATCACCGGAGGCAATGGAGGAGGATCCCGGAGGGGCCATCATCGCCATGAAGGCCAAGGACCAGAGGGAGAACCTCTCCCCATCCAGGGGGAGGCCATGGAGGAGGAAGCACAAGGGGAGAACCTCTCCTCCTCTCTCTCGGTGGCGCTAGAGTGCCATCGGGAGGGGAATCATCGCCGCGGTGATCGTCTTCATCAACATCACCATCCTCATCTCTTTTACGCGGTCCACTCTCCCGCACCCTGCTGTAATCCCTACTTGAACATGGTGCTTTATGCCACATATTATGATGCAGTGATGTGTTGCCATCCTATGATGTTTTGAGTAGATATCCTTTGTCTTTGGGTTGATTCATGATCTAGATTGGTATGAGTTGTATGTTTTATTTTGGTGCTGTCCTATTGTGCCCTCCGTGTCGCGCAAGCGTGAGGGATTCCCGCTGTAGGGTGTTGCAATACGTTCATGATTCGCTTATAGTGGGTTGCTAGAGTGACATAAGCTTAAAACCGAGTAAGGGGGTTGTTGCGTATGGGATAAAGGGGACTTGATGCTTTAATGCTATGGTTGGGTTTTACCTTAATGATCTTTAGTAGTTGCGGATGCTTGCTAGAGTTCCAATCATAAGTGCGTATGATCCAAGACGGGAAAGTATGTTAGCTTATGCCTCTCCCTCATATGAAATTGCAATAGTGATTACCGATCTTGTTAACAATTGCCTAGGACAATTCCGCACACTGATCCACCATTATTCCACACTCGCTATTTATAATACTTACTAATATATTCTAACTTTATGATAACAACACCTACTTCTATATTTTAGCTCTCCGATACCATGCAAAGTTATCCTCTTCATACCCACAACGTAGTTTTATTTCTCGTTGCTAGTTGGAAGCAAACGTTCGGTGTACGTAGAGTCGTATCAGTGGCAGATAGGGCTTGAGAGAATATTGATCTTACCTTTAGCTCCTTGTGGGTTTGACACTCTATACTTATCACTTCCACCTTTGGAAATTGCTACGATTATTCCCTGCACTTGGGGATTATCACACAGGTTCACCGGGAAGCGTGTGAGATGTTCAACGCAGGATTTGTGCATCTCTTCAACGCAAACGGTTTAGTGAAGCAGTAAAGCGGCAGAAAATAAACCAAAAATATATGTGCTGCCACACGCCCCGTGTGCCGTGCGAGCAGGCATGAGTTGACAAGACGCATGCGAGCATTCCGCCGTGTAGGCATACCGGGAGGCGTGCGTGCAGGTGTGTGTATTGACGGGGAGGCGTGCGAGTAGCTGTGTGAAATGATGGTAGGAATGGCAGACGTCCGCCGTGCAGGCTCACCGGGAGGCGAGACAACTTTTGACCACAGCCTGCCTTGCTCCCACAGGTTCGTATTAATTGCGCGCCCGAGCCGCCGGCCATAATAGGCGGCCGCACCCCCGGTCCATAGTGGTCACCGACGTCTGGACTCCGGAGTGTATGACGATGCCGCCGAAGCGCACCATCAGAGGGAGTGGCGATGCCGGGCTGGTGAAGCACCCGCGCAACGCGTGAAGCTGGCCACAGAGGTTTCCGTCGCCGCCGACGAGGTCTTGCACGGGCAGCAGCACGACCTTGAATTCGTCAACACCGTTGTGCCCCCCCCAGCTGGAGCCGGAGGTCAACAGCAACTTCGGCAACAACTGCGACTCCGACGGAAAACCAGTTAGTCATCTATATACCCATTTGTGTGGCAAACATATCAAGTGTTTTCTCTGGTTAATCCCTCCACCTCGCCCCTTTATAGTTTTTTTGGAATACAAATCCTATGGTTATGTTCTCTCAGTCCATGAAATCAGAGTAATTAAGATCCGTTAGATGCACGTAGTGTATTGATTGTCTGAATGTTATCCGTATAGAGTTAGTGATTAATTGTTTGTTCTGTACAAATGATTTTTGCTAATAATCTGACTAGGGTTAGCTTGCGTGCTAATAATTCGTGGCCAGATCTTGAGAATTGATTTTGAATGTCCTACATATATGTTTGTGCCTTTTTTCTTCCTGATCTTGAGAATTGATTCCGAATGTCCTACATGTTATGCCATTTTTTCTTTCAGATTGGTATGTACCCAGATGAGTCTCCGACCAGCGCCGCCGCCAGATGTAGATCTTGGACCTGGCTGTGCAGCCAGAAGCGCCCCCTGGACCTTAGGAACCAGTAGAATCTCTGGCGAACCGCATCAGCGATCTCCCCGACGGAATCCTTGGGGAGATCATCTCCCTTCTCCCCACCAAGGATGGCTGCCGCACACAAGTCCTCGCATCTCGGTGGCGCACTCTATGGTCCACCGCGCCTCTTAATCTCGACTGTCGTCAGCTATATGTCGATGATGATTCTGAACTCCCCGGAGCCATCATCTCCTCCCACGGGGGCTCCGTTCAACGCATCTACATCCCGGCATGCTACCTGCTGGACATACCCTGCACGATGGCCGCCGGGCTGACAACCCGTCAATTCGATAATCTCCAGCAGCTTTAGTTCTACCATTATAGCGATAGGTTACCACCAAGAGCTGCATCTGTACGCTCACCACCGATGCCCACCTCATGGTTTTCCTCCTCTATCCACACGGCCACCTTGACCCGGTGCCATCTAGCAGACTATCTGGTACAAATGCTTCGACTGCCAGTGCTGAAAAAACTTGCGCTTGTGTTGGTTGATCTGTCGGTGGCCTCACTTCACAGCATCATCCACTCTAGCTGCCATGCACTGTAGTGTTTGGTGCTTGTTTTTGGAATAGGAATCCATATCCCTTGTCTCAAAATAAAGTCGTCTCACCTTGTAAGCATTGGAATTCATTTTGAAGGACATGAGCTCATCATCGAAGACGCCCCTTCACTTCAAAGGTTGCTCCTTAATTGTTGTTATAAACCTTCACAAATAACTGTGGTCTCTGCTCCTAAACTGGAGACCTTGGGTGCAATTAGTGATCCGTTTGAATGGTTCGAGATGGTGTTTGCCTCCACACCTATTGAGGTACTGTATATTATTCACGTACACTTTTGTAATTTGCATTTTTCATTTGTGCGCATAAGTTAAGTATCATCTTGGAGTACACTTTCAGTGCTAATATTATGTTCTATGCTCAATGAAGCGCTTGTCCATCCTATCAGTGGTGGTGGATTCTGTCAAGACCTTATATATCACTATGTGGTGTTTTGATCTCAACATCATTATTGCCTTGCTGCAATGCTTTCCATGTCTAGAGAATTTGTATATGAAGGTGATGATTTCATGCACATTGAAAGCCCATATATAATGTACTATAATTAATCATTCAACTATCACTGTTTCAACATAATCTTTTTTAGACATTAACTATTTTCAATCTTCATCTCTATTTAGGCACTAACACATGGAGAAAAAGGTATAACCAATCGATGGTTCAAGAAGCACCAGGATTTTCTCAGATCTCACGACGTTTGTTTGAAGACAGTAACACTGGAAGGATATGCATCCAACAATGCAAACACTAGCTTTGTCACATTCTTCATGTTGAATGCGAGGGCACTATTGTCCGTGAGGATTAAGGTTTTCAACAAGAAATTTCTTACGGCTACAGGTGTTGAACAACATAAAAAGAAGTTTCATGTGGACCTAAGGGCTTCTGACCGTGCTCGGCTTCTATTTACAACAGATTGTCATCATGGACCAGTAGAATTTCTGGCCGTTGATCTTGATTTTATGGATCAGACTGATCCATTTGATTGTAACTGCCAAAAACTTTGGTTAAGTTAGATGTCATTGTCCTGTTCGATCTGGATTTTGTCTAAACCTGATGAGCAATTAATCCTCGTGCTTTTGTACTGTTTCTTAGTTGGAGTTAGATATTGTTGCCCTTTTCAACTCGGCTTTGACCCATATTTTCTTTCATACTGGGCCAATGGCTTGCCATTTCTTTAATTAAGACATAAATATTATAATCATTCACAACATAGGCAAAGAACATCACTCTCGTGGGATCCTTGAGATCTTTGTTCATTAGAGAACCGCAAGTTTTTAGTGCCCACCAGCACCCACAAACTTATTTTCAGCTAGCACACCAAGGGCTGTAATTCTTAATAAGAAAAGTAGCATGGTAGTCACAGATTTGGATTTATCATTTGGGCGGTGTCGACTTGACAGTAAACATTGAGAAACCTGGTTTTAAAATGACTATAAATCCATAACTCGCCTCAAAATCATGAAACTTGGCATGGTGTTATGTCATAGCACCAACATGTTGTGGTAAAAAATTAGTCCAGGTTGGGACAAGTTTTGGTACAATCTTCTTACAAACCGGAGCTTCTCTCAAAAAGGCTCATGGTTCCGAGAGGGACCTTGTCACCTATGTGTGTGAAACGACATACGATGTCTCTTCCCGCCTTGATTTATTTTATAGAGGCAACATGCAACTATATATAGTAGCGTCGTCCTAAAAATATGAAATTAATCACGGTTTGTTTTGCCTTTTTATACATTATTTGAGTTTCATAGGCATTCTGGAACGTACTTCCGTGTGTGCAAAGGTCATGTGTGTACTAGCCACATATGTAATTCGATGTTCAATCAGTTTATGGAATCATGTCCTTATACATGTTATTCTTCTGTAGATAGAGCAAATCGCACGGCTTATTAGCAGCAATCGTCTATGTTATTATTGGTCTTCGCACACATTTCTGATTACGGGCCTGTTTGCCGCGTATCACACACATCTTGTTCAGTTGAACCGTTTCCATTGTGTTGCCTGATCACACACAGTTCATCCTAGTGAACCGTATGTTGTATAATGCACACACCTTCATCTGGCTGCCTGTTTCTTTTGTTCCTCATCATCGCAAACAGTTAATTGAGCTGAACCGTATGCCCTACATCGCACACGCAACTAAAATCTGAACCGTGTTTGATGCATCCTCAAATGTTTTGCACCTTTTCTGATAGGTTTTTTACACCACCGTTTGTGATTATTGCATTGCATAGTTTCATCAAAGGGTCTCTGATTGTAGTGTCGCGTTAGCAGCATCCTCCAGTAGTGGGCTTCTCTCAAGATAGAAAATATTATGGTGGGTGAACAAATTACTGCCGAGCAATTGATAGAAAAGCGCAAAGTTATGGCGATATCTAAGGCAATGATCATGAATATAGGCATCACGTCCGTGTCAAGTAGACCGAAACGGTTCTGCATCTACTACTATTACTCCACACATCGACCGCTATCCAGCATGCATCTAGAGTATTAAGTTTGTAAAGAACGGAGTAACACATTAAGCAAGATGACATGATGCAGAGGAATTAACTCAAGCAATATGATGAAAATCCCATCTTTTATCCTCGATGGCAACAATACAATACGTGCCTTGCTGCCCCTACTGTCACTGGGAAAGGACACCGCAAGATTCAACCCAAAGCTAAGCACATCTCCCATTGCAAGAAGAACCAATCTTGTTGGCCAAACCAAATCGATATTTCGAAGAGACTTACAATGATATCAAATCATGCATGAAAGAATTCAGAGAAGATTCAAATAATATTCATATATAAGCTGATCATAAATCCACAATTCATCGGATCTCGGCAAACACACCACAAAAAAGTATTACATCGAATAGACCTCCAAGAACATCGAGGAGACCATGGTATTGAGAATCAAAGAGAGAGAAGAAGCCATCTAGCTACTAGCTATGGACCCGTAGGTGTGTGGTAAACTACTCACGCTTCATCGGAAGGGCAATAGAGTTGATGTACAAGCCCTCCGTGATCGAATTCCCCTCCGGCAGGATGCAAGAAAAGGCCCCTAGATGGGATCTCACGGGTACAAAAGGCTGCGGCGGTGGAAAAGTCTTTTCATGGATGCCTCTGTTGGTTTGGGGATATATGAGTATATATAGGCGAAAGAATTTGGTCAGGGGACACACGAGGGGCCCACAACGGTGGGGGTGCACCCTCCGTCCATGTGCCCGCCTCGCGGCTCTTCCGACTTCATCCCCAAGTCTCCTGGTTTCCTTCTGGTCCAAGAAAAATCATCGCAAACATTTTATTCCATTTGGTATTCCTTTTCTGCGGAACTCAAAAACAGGAATTGGCACTGGGCTCTAGGTTAATAGGTTAGTCCCAAAAATAATATAAAATAGCATATTAATGCATATAAAACATCCAAAACAGATAAATAATAGCATGGAACAATAAAAAATTATAGAAACGTTGGAGACGTATCAAGCATCCCCAAGCTTAATTCCTGCTCGTCCTCGAGTAGGTAAATACTAAAAACAGAATTTTTGATGTGGAATGCTACCTAACATATTTATCAATGTAATTTTCTTTGTTGTGGCATGGATGTTCAGATCCGTATGATTCAAAACAAAAGTTTAATATTGACATAAAAACAATAATACTTCAAGCATACTAACAAGGCAATTATGTGTTCTCAAAATAATATGGCCAAAGAAAGCTTATCCCTACAAAATCATATAGTCTAGCTATGATCCATCTTCATCACAGAAAATATTCAAATCATGCACAACCCCGATGACAAGCCAAGCAATTGTTTCATACTTTTGATGTTCTCAAACCTTTTCAATTTTCACGCAATACATGAGCGTGAGCCATGGACATAGCACTATAGGTGGAATAGAAGGTGGTTGTGGAGAAGACAAAAAGAAGGACATAGTCTCACATCAACTAGGCGTATCAACAGGCTATGGAGATGCCCATCAATAGATGTCAATGTGAGTGAGTAGGGATCGCCATGCAACGGATGCACTAGAGCTATAAGTTTATGAAAGCTCAAAAAGAAAAACTAAGTGGGTGTGCATCCAACTTGCTTGCTCATGAAGACCTAGGGAAATTTGAGGAAGCCCATCGTTGGAATATACAAGCCAAGTTCTATAATGAAAAATTCCCACTAGTATATGAAAATGACAACATAGGAGACTCTCTATCATGAAGATCATGGTGCTACTTTGAAGCACAAATGTGGTAAAAGGATAGTAACATTGCCCCTTCTCTCTTTTTCTCTCTTTTTTTGGGCCTTCTTTTTTTATTTGGCCTTGTCTCTTTTTTTATTTCCTCACATGGAACAATGTTCTAATAATGAAGATCATCACAATTTTATTTACTTACAACTCAAGAATTACAACTCGATACTAGAACAAATTATGACTATATGAATGCCTCCGGCGGTGTACCGGGATGTGCAATGACTCAAGAGCGACATGTATGAAAGAATTATGAACGGTGGCTTTGCCACAAATACGATGTCAACTACATGATCATGCAAAGCAATATGACAATGGTGATGCGTGTCATAATAAATGGAACGGTGGAAAGTTGCATGGAAATATATCTCAGAATGGCTATGAAATGCCATAATAGGTAGGTATGGTGGCTGTTTTGAGGAAGTTATATGGTGGGTTTATGGTACCGGCGAAAGTTGCGCGGTACTAGAGAGGCTAGCAAAGGTGGAAGGGTGAGAGTGTGTATAATCCATGGACTCAACATTAGTCATAAAGAACTCACATACTTATTGCAAAAATCTATTAGTTATCGAAACGAAGTACTACGCGCATGCTCCTAGGGGGATAGATTGTGGCAAAGGTGTGTACAGCAAGGATGATTGTGGCAAACTAAAAAGAAAAGACTCAAATCATACAAGACGCTCCAAGCAAAACACATATCATGTGGTGAATAAAAATATAGCCTCAAGTAAAGTTACCGATAGATGAAGACGAAAGAGGGGATGCCTTCCGGGGCATCCCCAAGCTTAGGCTCTTGGTTGTCCTTGGATATTACCTTGGGGTGCCTTGGGCATCCCCAAGCTTAGGATCTTGCCACTCCTTATTCCATAGTCCATCAAATCCTTACCCAAAACTTGAAAACTTCACAACACAAAACTCAATAGAAAATCTCAAAAGCTCCGTTAGGATAAGAAAATAAATCACCACTTTTGGTACTGTTGTGAACTCATTCTTTATTTATATTGGTGTAATATCTAATATATTCCAACTTTTCCATGGTTCATACCCGCCGATACTACCCATAGATTCATCAAAATAAGCAAACAACACATAGAAAACAGAATCTGTCAAAAACAGAACAGTCTGTAGCAATCTGGATATTTCTAATACTTCTGTAACTCCAAAAATTGTGAAAAATTAGGACAACTAAGCAATTTGTTTATTAATCTTTTTCAAAAAGAATAAAATCAAAAGCACTCTTTTGTAAAAAAATGAGAATTGTTTTCCTGAGCGCAAAAGTTTCTGTTTTTCAGGAAGATCAAATCAACTATCACCGTAAGCTATCCCAAAGGTCTTACTTGGCACAAACACTAATTAAAACACAAAAGCACATCTAACCAGAGTCTAGATGAAATATTTATTGCAAAACAGAACCTAAAAAGCAAAAACAAAAATAAAATTGGGTTGCCTCCCAACAAGCGCTACGTTTAACGCCCTTAGCTAGGCACTGAGATTTCAATGATGCTCACATGAAAGACAAGAATTGAAGCGCAAAGAGAGCATCGTAAAACACGTGACAAACACATCTAAGTCTAACATACTTCGTATGCGTAGGCATTTTATAAGCAAACAAATTATCAAGGCAAGCAAAAACTAGCATATGCAAGGAAGAAGAAAGAGACGATATCAATCTCAACATGAAGAGAGGTAATTTAGTAACATGAAAATTTCTACAACCATATTTTCCTCTCTCATAATAATTACATGTAGGATCATAAGCAAGTTCAACAATATAGCTATCACATAACATATTCTCAACACGATCCACATGCATGCGAAGTTGACACTCTTCGAAAATAGTGGGATTAACATTAACTAAAGTCATGACCTCTCCAAACCCACTTTTATCAAAAAAACGTAAGATTGAACATTCTCCAAATATGTGGGATCTAAAGTTAACACTCTTCCAAACCCACTTTCAATATTATTGCAAACATTATTATCAATCTCATATTCATCATGGGGCTTAAATAAATTTTCAAGATCACAAGAAGAATCACCCAATCATGATCATTGCAAGAAGTAGTAGACATAGCAAAACTAGCATCCCCAAGCTTGGGGTTTTGCATATCATTAGCACAATTGATAAAATTCATAATAACATCATTGCAATCATGCTTTTGATTCAAGGGACTACCAAGTATGGGTGCAATAGCAATAATCTCATGTTTAACATAAGGAACTATAGCAAATTCATCTCCATAAATATTGGCACCATGGCCATAAGAATAGCAAGCATCATGTTCATCAAGGGATATTTCAGTCAAATCATCAGAATCATAATTATGTATAGATTCATGCATATCATTATTTTCTTCCAAAGCAACGGTCATTCTCTCAATAAATTCCTTAACATAGGCATTATGAGCATAGTTTTCATAGCAATATTTAAGTATGTCGGAATTTTCAGATTTGTAGAGAGTGATATCATACTTTTCAATCAAAGAAGCAACTTCATGAGCACCCTTAAAATCAACAAATTCTTCAATTTGTCAGATATCATAGTAACTATAAACACCCTTTTTATAAGAAGATAAGATTTCATTATCATTAAACTCACGTAGGCAGGGAAGGTGTTTTTTTAGTGTTCTTAGAGCAACAAGTAAAATCGTAAATTTCGCAAAGATTCCAAGCATAACACAGCAAAGAGTTTATTTGATTCCATAAGAGTCTCCCTTTTTCAGACAAATGGTGACGCACAAAATGAGCAAGCTCCTCTAAAGATCTTACCTCAACTAAACTAGTTGGGGTTTCAGCACAAGCACATATAGATCGAAGATGATCCAAGTAGAACACTTTAAGTGGATCCATATCAATAGATTTTTAGCAAGCAAAGATGCAAGAAAAGAGAAGGCACATGGAAACACAAAAAAGACATACGGAAAGAAGGCGAAGAAAAGGCAAATATTTTCGAAAATCATTTTAGAAGTGGGGGAGAGGAAAACGAGAGGCGAATGGCAAAAAATGTAATGCAAGAGATGAGAGTTTATGATGGGTACTTGGTATGGCTTGACTTGACGTAGATCTCCCCGGCAACGGCACCAGAAATTCTTCCTGCTACTTCTTGAGCTTGCATTGGTTTTTCCCTTGAAGAGGAAAGGGTGATGCAGCAAAGTAGAGATAAGTATCGCCCTCAGTTTGAGAACCAAGGTATCAATCCAGTAGGAGACAACACACAAGTCACCGAATACCTGCACAAACAATCAACAACTTGCACCCAACGCGATAAAGGGGTTGTCAATCCCTTCACAGTTAATTGCAAAGTGAGATCTGATAGAGATAGATAAATGGTAAAGTAAATATTTTTGGTTTATAGATCGGAAAGTAAAAGATTGCAAAATAGTAGATCGGAAACTTATAAGATGGAAAGTAAACTCGGGGGCCATAGGTTTCACTAGAGGCTTCTCTCAAGATAGAAAATATTATGGTGGGTGAACAAATTACTGCCGAGCAATTGATAGAAAAGCGCAAAGTTATGACGATATCTAAGGAAATGATCATGAATATAGGCGTCACGTCCATGTCAAGTAGACCGAAACGATTCTGCATCTACTACTATTACTCCACACATCAACCGCTATCCAGCATGCATCTAGAGTATTAAGTTTATAAAGAATGGAGTAACACATTAAGCAAGATGACATGATGTAGAGGAATTAACTCAAGCAATATGATGAAAACCCCATCGTTTTATCCTCGATGGCAACAATACAATACGTGCCTTGCTGCCCCTACTGTCACTAGGAAAGGACACCACAATATTGAACCCAAAGCTAAGCACTTCTTCCATTGCAAGAAAAACCAATCAAGTTGGCCAAACTAAACCGATAGTTCGAAGAGAATTACAAAGATATCAAATCATGCATAAAAGAATTCAGAGAAGATTCAAATAATATTCATAGGTAAGCTAATCATAAATCCACAATTCATCGGATCTCGGCAAACCCACCGCAAAAAAGTATTACATCAAATAGATCTCCAAGAACATCGAGGAGAACATGGTATTGAGAATCAAAGAGTGAGAAGAAGTCATCTAGCTACTAGCTATAGACCCGTAGGTCTGTGGTACACTACTCATGCTTCATCGTAAGGGCAATATAGTTGATGTAGAAGCCCTCCGCGATCGAATCCCCCTTCGGCAGGACACCGAAAAAGGCCCCTAGATGGGATCTCGCGGGTACAGAAGGTTGCAGCCGTGGAAAAGTGTTTTGTTGGATACCTCTGTTGGTTTGGGGATATATGAGTATATATAGGCGAAAGAATTAGGTCAGGCGACGCACGAGGGGCCCACAAGGGTGGGGGCGCGCCCTCCGTCCTTGTGGTCGCCTCGTGGCTCCTCCGACTTCATCTCCAAGTCTCCTGGTTTCCTTATGGTCCAAGAAAAATCATTGTGAAAGTTTTATTCTGTTTGGATTCCATTTGGTATTCCTTTTCTGCGAAACTCAAAAACAGGGAAAAAACTAGAACTGGCATTGGGCTCTAGGTTAATAGGTTAGTCCCAAAAATAATATAAAGTAGCATATTAATCCATATAAAACATCCAAAACAGATAATATAATAGCATGGAACAATAAAAAATTATAGATACGTTGGAGACGTATCAAGTGTGTCTACGTACCCTCGTAGACTGAAAGCGGAAGCGTTTGACAACGCGGTTGATGTAGTCAAACTTCTTCTCGTTCCGACCGATCAGGCACCGAACGTACGGCACCTTCGAGTTTTGCACACGTTCAGCTTGATGATGTCCCTCGAACTCTTGATCCAGAAAAGTGTTGAGGAAGTAGATGAGTTCTGTGAGCACAACTGCGTGGTGACGGTGATGATGAAGTGATCCGCACAGGGCTTCGCCTAAGCACTACAAGAATATGACCGAGGGTGTAATCAGTGGAGGGAGGCGCCGCACACGGCTAACCGATGTTGTTGTGTGTTCTAGGCGCCTCCCCCCCTCATATATATAGGTGGGAGGGAGAGGGAGCAGCCAAGGGGGGCTCCCCAAGTAGGCCGAATTCTACTTGGGGTTCCTCCCCAATTCGGCCTCCCCTTTCCTTTTTCACCGGAGGGGGAAGGAAAGAGGAGGGAGGAGGGAAGGAAGGGGGAGGCCGAATCCCTCCCTTTCCTTCTCTCTTCCCCTCTTTCCTTTCTCCTCTGGCGAGGCCCATATGGGGGGCGCAACAGCCCCTGTTGGCTCCTGTGTTTCCCCTCTTAGCCCATTAGGCCCATATCTTTGCCGAAGGGTGCCCGGAACCCCTTCCGGTGACCTAATATGTACCCGGCACCGCCCGGAACACTTTTGGTGTCTGAATACTATCGTCCTATATATTAATCTTTACCTCTTGGCCATTTCGAGACTCCTCGTCATGTCCGTGATCTCATCCGGGACTCCGAACAGCATCCGGTCACCAAATCACATAACTCATATAACACAAAATCGTCATCAAACGTTAAGCGTGCAGACCCTACGGGTTTGAGAACTATGTAGACATGACCGAGACACCTCTCCAGTCAATAACCAACAGCGGAACCTGGATGCTCATATTGGCTCCTACATATTCTACGAAGACCTTTATCGGTCGAAACGTAATGACAACATACGTTATTCCCTTTGTCATCGGTATGTTACTTGCGCGAGATTCGATCGTCGGTATCTTCATACCTAGTTCAATCTCGTTACCAGCAAGTCTCTTTACTCATTCCGTAATACATCATCCCACAACTAACTCACTAGTCACTTTGTTTGCAAGGCTTATTATGATGTGTATTACCGAGAGGGCCCAGAGAAACCTCTCCGATACTCAGAGTGACAAATCCTAATGTCGATCTATGCCAACTCAACAAAGACCTTCGGAGATACATGTAGAGCATCTTTATAATCACCCAGTTACGTTGTGATGTTTGATAGCACACAAGGCATTCCTCCGGTATCCAGGAGTTGCATAATCTCATAATCGAAGGAATATGTATTTGACATGAAGAAAGCAATAGCAATAAAACTGAACGATCAATATGCTAAGCTAACGGATGGGTCTTTTCCATCACATCATTCTCCTAATGATGTGATCCCTTTATCAAATGACAACTCATGTCCATGGTTAGGAAACCTTAGCCATCTTTGATCAACGAGCTAGTCAAGTGGAGGCTCACTAGGGACACAATGTTTGTCTATGTATTCACACATGTATTTAGGTTTCCAATGAATACAATTCATAATAAATATTTACCATGAATTTGGAAATATAAAATAACAACTTTATTATTGCCTCTAGGGCATATTTCCTTCAGGTGGGTGGGCAGGCGGCGCCGGGATTGGCACGGCGGCTGAAGGGCGTGCGAGGGGGAGGGGGTGAATCTGGAAGTGCAAGATGCTTCTTTGCCTGACAGTGGTGGCCCAGGCGCGAGTTTTCCTTCCGCCGGAGCCCCCAAGCACCCCCAGTGCGCTGGGTTCGGCCTGGAATCGCCTGGCCAAAAAATGGGCCGGGCCGGCGAATTTCGTTGTCCTGGGGGCGCGACTGGGTGTTTTTTCGGCGCCGGCACGAAAAACTCGCCCTGGTGGGCTTGTTGGGGATGCGAGTGGAGATGCTCTAATAACCCATGAAGACCCTTGGGAGCCAAGTTCCTCTTCTGGAGTGTCAAATTGTACAACAACCCGTGTACGACCACCACAACGAGCAACAAGTACCACCGACCAGAGGCCATGATTTTTGCAAAGTCCCTAATGACCCCAAATGCCAAGACCGGACTGAAAAGTACCCCGACAACCTGTGTGCCACTACTATAGAGAAGACCGCCCATGGACGTCAAGTTCCTCGCCGCGGCAACATCTACAGAATATGTACGACTATGAAAAGTGCACCACCACTTCCCACAACGACCCGTGAACATCTACTTCCATTGATGACTCGGTCTTCCTCGAACGCACCTCCGAAGGTATAACGTCGAGACGGCCGCCAGTGGACGAACGCTTGTGATGTATGAGATGCACCTCTTGTTTGCACCCTATGCGATTTGTCACTTGCACATCCCTCGTTTTGCACCGCCGTCGACACATGGGGACTTGATAATCGGGATCACCCCACCATCTTACACACTCACGTCGTCCTTCTTTTGCGCAGGTATCTCAAAGAGTTGTCGGATCATCGGAATGTTGCTATGGCACCATTTTCGTTATCGACACCATGGCACCCCTTTCTTTTCGACATGGCAATAAATGCTCTATATCATCGTTCATGTCAACATTTTCATACAATTTGCATCAACTTGAAAATGTCATCCTCATACATATAATAACTCACAAACCGTGCATCGTAATAAATCATGTCATAGATGTAAAATACTTAGAATTTCATGTAGTTTCAAAATATGCAACTTTCATCCATGATAGAAATGTTCAATATTGTTGTTTGCATTCATTTGCATAAAATATTAAAATGGTTTATTTCATAACTAAATAATCGTAGCTTAACATGGTGCACTTTATTTTGCTGTTTAACAACTTTAAAATTGTGTTTTAGGCAGAATAGCAAATTAAAAAATAACATGTGGGGATTTTTTGGAATTGTTATTTGTTGTTTCCAGCCTCATTTAAACTTGCCTAAATATATTGTTTACATATGCTTCACCTCTTGCCATGTTTAACAACATTTAATCTTGTCATATACATAAACGGGAGTGAACTAAATATTTTGGTGTGAAGTTTCGTCAATATGCAACTCATTGCATATTGAGCTTCACTTAATTTATAGTAGTTGGTTGTTGCATTTTGCGATCTCATGCCTCTTTAAACCGAACATGCATCATACTAGGTTGTGCATCATGCCATGGTTATGCTTTTTTGTTTACCACGTTGTTTTCTCTTCTTTTCGGTTGTGCTTCTTCTCGATAGATTCTGGAAATGTTGTGAGTGCGTGGATTCCATTCATCTGTTGCTGTTGTCTAATGAGTTGTGCACAAGTGATGCAATTTCATGTTATTCAAGTTGTGATTTGATATAACTATGAAGTACATGTTATCTCTGATATGTTTCGGTTTAATTTTGACTGAGTAAATTCACAGCTATCTCATAAGTTTTGTTGCTAGGACTGCTTGGATGATGATTTTATTCCTCTATTTCATTACATAATAGTATGCCTTCTGATGGCTTGTGTTTGTTGGTTGATTTTCACAACTAGAGCTATTAGGAACCTATGCATTGGAGGAATTAATTCATCAATTTAAAAGAAGGAAGTAGACAAAGAGTTTTTCAAATATTGGGATGATCGAAGGTGTTAATTTCTTCAGTGATCAAACTTCTGTAAACATCGTCTTTGAGAAGCCCAAATGGGAAATATTCTAGGGGCCTCAGTATGCAACATTCCTCTTCGGCGTATAGATTGGTGGGATGGGCGAAACCTATATGGGTTAATAAACCATGCATGGTTAATAAAACTTTAACATAAACAACAATTTGCATGCTTGTATGATGTAAAAATATGTTCTTACCACACTTAAATAAACTTATGATTATTTGTGTTGTGGTAGAGACACTTCTCTTCATTAGGGTCATTTACTTGATATCTATTTGTGAAGTGAAGTGTATTATGCCAATGAGATATTGTACACATTCATTCTTTTTGAGTCATTTTGAAGAAAGTTATTACTAACTAACTCATCAAATTCAATTAAAAGGTTTCTGTGAAGGCCATGTTTTTGTGAGTATTTTTCTCAAGCGAAGGATAATTTGTTGGCACAAGGCGAATCCGTCCCTGCCCAACCCTAAATATATATGAGTCCGGCCCCACATGGAACGTGTGGAGAAGAATATGTCATGGAGAGGATAAGGTTGAGAGAGATTGCGGTGGGCGGGCCCCACAGTGAACGCGTGTCGAGCGGAGAAAGAGGTGTATGGGAGGAAAAGATTAGTTAGTTGAGGGTTTAGGGATTTCCATCTTTGAGATGTTCTAAAGAAGGAAAGTGTATGCATTATCATCCCCTAAATTTTAAATTTATGTGTCTTTTTAAAGGAAATTATGTGGTGAGTATTCTTCTCAAGCGAAGGATAATCACCTCGTAAAGAAACGGCCCAAGCCGCCCATAGACTTGGTGCAGCAGTACCTACCCACCGCAATATATAGAAGTCTGGCTCGTGGGTCGATTCCCCTTTCCCCATTTCGGTACCCATCTCAGACAGGCAGAATTTTCCGCATCATAATCTTGGCGTTTGGCGATATCTCCCTCCTCCAACCCCCACCATTGTTGATGTTGGAGGCACCGCCCGCAGAGACGATCGAGGCCGCCGAGGTCGATAGAACATCAGCCTCCTTGGCCACGGAATGAATGAGAACCCTCCGACATAGGGGGTGCTGTCGTCGCGCCAGGGGCATCCCATGAGATAAAAACACGCCGTGGATCGACAACCTGCCCACGAACGCGGGCAAGGACGACCTCATTTCAACCTTCACTCCGCGTAATGCACTTGACTGCATCCTGAGGCATGGCGACTCCTGTAGGTATGCATTCGTCCTCTTTCGCTCCCTCGCCCAGTCATAGGCTGCCCTCCAAGATCTCCGCAGGTCCAATGTCAAGGGCTCCTTCATCCAGATCAAGTTTTTGCGGCCAGTAATATCTCCACTTCCTTCTCGACTGCCCAGATAAGCTCCAACTTTGTATCCCTATTGTGATCTAGGAGCAAGTTGTCACCTTACAATTAGACTTTTCGGGTAATTACGGTTTTGGTGCTTGTTATTTGGCCTGACGCATGAGAAGGAGAGTTATCATCCCGTGGTCTCGCTCTTTTATGCGGTTTCAACTATGCCGGATGATATATGTTGTAACATAGTCCTAGATTGGTGATTGTTCCTTGTCCTAGGGTGAAATTGTTATGCTGGCATAGTTTAGAGATTTATGCCCCGATGATATTTACTCGTGTAATTTTGGATGTAATTGCTGTGAAATATGGAATAGGTGAAAATCTAGCCCCTATGGTATGGTTTTATTTAAGTTTGAATGGTGTACAAATGCTGAATTATCCATGGTTAGTGGTAGTTGTTTATTTATTGATTCAAATTGCTCCATTCATGAGCTGTTGTTGTGTGGTTGTGCACAAGTCGTGCAATTTGATGTTATTCAGGCTATGCTTTGATATATCTATGAAGTGCATGCTATCTCTTATATGTTTCACTTTAATTTAGACCGAGTACATTCATATCTATCTCATAAGTTTTGTTGTTAGGTCTGCTTGGATGAGGATTTTAGTCTTCTGTTTCATTACATAAATATTATGCCTTCGCCAGTGTTGCTTAGTTTTTACAGCTAGAGCTATTAGGGACCTATGCATTGGAGGATTTAATTCATCTACTTCAAAGAAAGAGGTAGACGAAGAGTTTTAAAGACTCGAAAGATTGAAGGTGTTGATTTCTCTAGTGATCAAACTTCTACAAACTTCGACTTTCAAAAGTTAGAAGATGCCAGTTCTGCCCATAAAACCCTGAATGGGATATAATTTGGAGGGGGGGGGGTTCTCATGATGCAACATTCCTTTTCGGCGTATAGTTTAGTGGGACGGGCGAAATCCATACGGGTTAATGAACCATGCATGCTTAATAAAAAATTCACATAAACACCAATTTGCCTGCTTGTATGATGTAAAACATGTTGTTACCACACTTTTCATAAACTGTTGATTATTTGTGTTGTGGTAGAGACACTTTCTTTCATTAGGGTCATTAACTTTATATCCATTTGTGGTTGTGAAGTATATTATGCCGATGATATATTGTGCATTCTTTCTTTTCGAGACGTTTTTAAGAAAGAAAGTTATTACTAACCAACTCGTTGAATTCAATTAAAATGTGTCTACGAAGGCCATGTTTTTGCAAGTATTTTTGTCAAGCGAAGGATAATACGATGCGAGCTGCCTACGCACAAGGCGAAGCCGTCCCTTCCCCACACAAAATATATATGAGTCCGGCCCCACAGGGAATGTGTGGAGCAGAATATGTGGTGGAGATGATAAGGTTGTGGTGGGTGGGCCCCATAGTGAACGCGTGTCGAGCGGAGGAGGAGGTGTACGGGAGGAAAAGATTAGTTGGTTGAAAAAAGGGTTTTAAAGAAGGAAAGTGTATGTGTTATCATTGGCTAAATTTAAATTGATGTGTCTATATAAAGTCGACTATATGGTGAGTATTTTTTCAAGCGGAGGATAATCACGTCGTATAGAAATGGCTCAGCCGCCCATAGACTAGGCGCAACCATACCTACCCTACCCGCAATATATACGTGTCTGGCGCGTGGGCCAGTTCCCCTTTCCTCGTTTCGGCTCCCGTATCGGATAACAAAAATTTCTCACATCCTAATCTAGGAATTTGGTGATCTCTCCTTCCTCAAACCCCCACCGCCGTTGATGTCGGAGCCACTGCCCGCAAATGGGGCGGAGGCCGCCGAAGCCGATAGACCATCAGCCTCCACTAGAAAAAACACTTCCGTGATGATACGTGTTTGTCACAATAGGTCATGTTTTCTGTCATGCATGTACATCCATGACGATTTTCTGACAGAATCCAGATAGTCATACATGTGTTGTCATAGAAGTGTTCCATGACAATACTTAAATTATCATCACGGAAGTGTCCACTTCCATGAGGATAAATGGCGCGTCATGGAAGTGTTTTCGTCAAGGGTAACCGACACGCGGCATCCACCGTAACAGGTCGCTGTTAATCAGTCGAGTGGCGGCGTTGGATCCGATAATCCGTTACTAGCCCGGACCAATGGCGATTTTCCACGTGTAAAATTTTCTCGCCAATGGAACCACATTTTTGCTCTAAGTTACAACAAGTGTCATCCATCCAATGGATGAGACGTCCCTATGAAATGTTGACACGTTGAATGGCCCGATAGTGGCCCGTTTACATAAAAAGGTGCTGCTACATATTAACGGATAGGCCCATTAACGACCCGCTTGCACACGGCCCAATTATGGCATGGTGTGTTTCCGGCCCGTTTAAGGTCCTGCTACATTTGGGCCCATTTGTTGCCCGACGGTACTCTCAGCCCATAAACGACCCATGCTGGAATTGGGCCATTTTCGGCGAGGTCTAACTTCTGGCCTGTTAGCGGCCCACTGTAGGTTTGGGCCACTTCCAGCCTGATGTGATTTTTGGCCATTTAAAGGCCGGTGTAATACATGGGCCATATGTGGCCTGACCTGACATCCGACCTATTAGCAATCCATATTCTCGATGACACAAATCCAGCCCACCTGCACTTTCAGCCTATTAATGGCCCGTGTAGTAGGTCGGTGCATTTATGACATGTGTTGACTTTCATCCTGTTAACGGCCTGCCATGTTGACTTTTATGCTGAACTGGTTGAACTTATTGGTTTATCTGCCAAACTTTCTTGGTCTGCCAGACCAGGAAAGAGATTATGGTATATTCATGATTTACACTAATTGAGCTAGGGGAGGGGTGTATTTGGAAGACTTTTAAGATGAAGTTGTTGAAGTTATAGGTTCCTCTTCCAACTTTGTTGGTCTATAATAACGAGGAAAGAGATCATGGTAGATTCGGGTTTAAACAAATAGCGTTGGGGGTATTTTAGAAGAACTTTAAGTTGAACTGGTGGAAGTTATAGGTTCCTCTGCCAAACTTTTTTGGCCTTTAAGAATAAGGAAAGAGATCATGGCACATTCATGCTTTAAACTAATAGCATTTGTGTGGGGGTTATTTTAGAATACTTTTAAGATAAACAGGTTGAAGTTGTAGTTTCCTCCACCAAACTTTGTGGGTCTACAAGAACCAGGAAATAGATTATGATAGTCATGTTTTAAATTAATTGTGTTGGGTGGGGGGTATTTTAGACGACTTTCGTGCTGATTTGGTTGAAGTTATAGGTTTGTCTGCCAACTTTCCTGGTCTGCAAGATTCAGGGAAACTATTACGATATATTCATGTTTTAAAGTAACAAAGCTTAGGGGGGAGGGGATTATTTTAGAAGACTTTTAAGTTGAATTGGTTGAAGTTATAGGTTCCTCTACCAAAGGTTGTTGGTCTACAATAACTAGGAAAGAGATTATGGTATATTCGTCTTTAAACTAATAGTGTTGGGAGTATTTTAGAAGACTTTTAAGCTGAACGGGTGGAAGTTATAGGTTCCACTGCCAAACATTGTTGGCCTTTAAGAACAAGGAAAGAGATCATGGAAAATTCATGTTTTAAACTAATAGCGCTCGGGTGGGGTTATTTTAGAAGACTTTTAAGCTAAACAGGTTAAAGTTGTAGGTTCCTCTGCCAAGCTTTGTGGGTCTACAAGAACCAGGAAATAGATTATGGTAGTCATATTGCTGGGTGGTGGGGGGGGGGTATTTTAGATGACTTTTATGCAGAGCTGGTTGAAGTTATAGGTTTCTCTACCAAAATTTGTGGGAATGCAAGAACCATGAAAGAGATAACGATATATTCACTTTTAAATCTAATAGCATTGGGGGTGTATTTTAGAAGACTTTTAAGTTCAACTTGGTAAAGTTATAGGTTCTTTTGCAAACTTTGTTGGTATGTAATAACCAGGAAAGAGATTATGGTAGATTCATGTTTGAACTAATAGCATTGGGAGTATTTTAGAAGACTTTTAAACTCAAGGAGTTGAAGTTATAGATTTCTCTGCCAAACTTTCTTGGTCTGCAAGAACGAGGGAAAATATTACAATATATTCATATTTTAAACTAATAAAGCTTAGGGGGAGGGGATTATTTTAGAAGACCTTTAAGTTGAATGTGTTGACATTATAGGTTCCTCTACCAAACATTGTTGGTCTACAATAACTAGGAAAGAGACTATGGTTGATTCGTCTTTAAACTAATAGCGTTGGGCGGTATTTCATAAGCCTTTTAAGCTGAACTAGTGGAAGATATAGGCTCCACTGCCAAACATTCTTGTCCTTTAAGAACAAGGAAAGAGATCATGGCAAATTCATGTTTTAAACTAATAGCGCTAGTGTGGGGTTATTTTAGAAGACTTTTAAGCTGAACATGTTGAAGTTGTAGGTTCCTCTGCCAAACTTTGTTGATCTACAAGAACCAGGAAATAGAATATGGTAGTCATATATTAAACTAATTGTGTTGGGTGGGGGAGGGGTATCTTAGACGACTTTTATGCAGAGTTATTTGAAGTTATAGGTTTCTATGCCAAACTTTGTGGGCATGCAAGAACCATGAAGGAGATTACGGTATATTTAGTTTTCAAACTAATAGTGTTTGGGGCATATTTTAGAAGACTTTTAAGTTCAACTGGTTGAAGTTATAGGTTCTTCTGCCAAAATTTGTTGGTATCTGATAACCAGGAAAGAGATTATGCTAGATTCATGTTTGAACTATTAGCACTAGGGAGTATTTTAAAAGACTTTTAAACAGAACATGTTGAATTTATAGGTTTCTCTGCCAAACTTTGTTGGGCTGCAAAACAAGGAAAGATATCATGGTAGATTCATATTTTGAAACTATAGCGCTTGGGTCGGCATTATTTTAGAAGGCTTTTATGCTGAACTTGTTAAAGTTGCAGATTCCTTTGCCAAACTTTTTGGTATGCAAGAATGTGGAAAGATATTTATGGTAGAGAATGTTTAAGCTAATAGCGCTTGGCTATTTTATAAGACTTTCAAGCTGAACCATGCATGCTTAATAAAACATTATCATAAACAACAATTTTCCTGCTTGTATGGTGTAAAAAAATGGTTACCACACTTACATAAACTTATGATTATTTGTGTTGTGGTTGAGACACTTCTTTCATTAGGATCACTAACTTTATATCCATTTATGGCAGTGACTTATATCATGCTAATGAGATAGTGTATGCATTCTTTCTTTTTTGAGATGTTTTTAAGAGAGAAAGTTATTACTAACCAACTCGTTGAATTCAATTAAAATGTGTCTGCGATGGCCATATTTTTGCGAGTATTTTTATCAAGCGGAGGATAATCTGGTGCGAGCCGCCTACACAAAAGGCAAAGCCGTCCTTGCCTCGCCTGAAATATATATGAGTCTGGCCTCACAGGGAATGTGTGGAGAAGAATATGTGGTGGGGAGGATAAGGTTGCGGCTAGCCGAACCCCAACATTAACACGTGTCGAGCGGAGGAGGAGGTGTATGGGAGGAAAAGATTAGTTGGTTGAAAAAAAGGGTTTTCCATCTTTGAGACATTCTAAAGAAGTAAAGTGTATGCGTTATCATCGGCTAAATCTAAATTGATGTGTCTATATAAAGTCCATTATTTTGTGAGTAGTTTTCTCAAGGGGAGGATAATCACCTCGTATAGAAACAGCTCGAGCCGCCCATAGACTAGGCGCAACCGTACCTACCCCACCCGCAATATATACGAGTCTGGCTCGTGAACGGGTTCCCATTTCTCCGTTTCGGCCCCCATCTCGGACAGCCAAAATTATGCACATGCTAATCTAGGCATTCGTCGATCTATCCTTCCTCCAACCCCCACCATCGCCGATGTTGGAGCCACCGCTTACAAAGGGGCGGAGGCCGCCGAAGCCGATAGACCATCAGCCTCCACTACAAAAAAAACACTTCCATGATGATACGCGTTTGTCACAGTAGGTCACATTTTCTGTCATGCGTGTACATCTGTGATGATTTTCTGACAGAATCCAGATAGTCATACATGTGCTGTTGTAGAAGTGTTCCATGACAATACTCAAATTATCATCATGGAAGTGTCCACTTCCATGACGATAAATGACACGTCATGGAAGTGTTTTTGTCAAGGGTAATCGACACGTGGCATCCACCGTAACGGGTCGCTGTTAAGCTATCGGGTGGCGGCATTACATTCGATAATCCGTTAACAACCCGGACCAATGGCAATTTTCCATGTGTGAAATTCTCATTCGCCAACGGAACCACGTGTTGGCTCTGAGTTGTGACAAGTGTCATCCATCCAATGGATGAGACGAGCCTATGAAATGTTGACATGTGGCACGAGCCCAACAGTGGCCCGGTTATATAAAAAGGCCAGCCCATTCAGAGTAAGTAGGCAAACCCATTAACTGTCTGCTTGCACATAGCCCATTTACAGGTACGGCCTGTAAGAATAGTGTAAATTCGGCCCGTCACCGGCATGTTGTGGATTTCTCATCATTGCAGCCTATGTTCACTTCTGGCTCGTTAATAGTCCGCTATGTATTTGGGCCCAACTATGGCCTGGTGTGTTTTTGGCCTGTTTAAGGTCCTGCTACATTTGGGCCCATTTGGTGTCAGATGATACTTTCAGCCATAAACGACCCATGTTGGAATTGGGCCATTTTCAGCCAGGTCCGATTTTCGGGCTGTTAGCGGCCCACTGTAGAGTTGGGCCACTTCCAGCTCGATGTGATTTTCGGCCAATTAATGGTCAGCAGAACGCATGGCCATATGTGGCCTGACGTGACATTTGGCCTATTAACGACCCATACTCTCGATGACTTAAATCCAGCCCGCCCGCACTTTTGGCCTGTTAAAGGCCCGTGTAGTAGGTCAGCGCATTTATGGCTCGTGCTAACTTTCGTCCTGTTAACGACCCACCATCTAAATGGGTCACCATGGGCATATGCTTTGGGTGTCTCTCTTCAGGAGCAGCCTGCACTTGGTTGGGTGGTGACATCGCTGAGAGGCCAAGCGGTTGTCTACCACCTTTGAAGTGGTGACTTATACTGCAATGTGCACCGATGCTAGCACCACCTTCAATATCTTGATATGGTACTTAACATCATCATCTACTTCCATTCGGTGTAGTTGGGGGGGGGGTCGAAAAGTTTTATGTTTTCAAATGCAACCTCATTTTTCTCCTATTTGTGTTGTTTCCCATGTTTGAAACTAAAGGGATAAAGAGCTATAGAAATATATGAAATTTAGCTCCAGTAAATGATAACAAGTCGAGTAGTCATTTAGTTTCTTTTTCATGTGCTTTCACAAGGCACTGTTGACTTATTCACTTTCTTTTTATATCTTTTTGATCTGTTTGGCAACTAGCACAACATCTTGGGTTGAAGTGGTTGAGTTCTACTTGTAGTCGCAAGAAATTGTTGAATAATAGTAGACCGATTATGTGATTCAATTGTATCTTTCTGCATATCAATAATGGTCTAGGCCATTTATTATTTGATCCTATGATTGTGTTGATGGCTTAGTTTTTATGTTTTTAGAAAGGCACAAATAGTATAAAATCTATCTAATTAAAGTTCAATCACTTCACATATGCACATGCTTATTTGCTGCTAATGGTATGCATTACCGTATTATTTCACTTGCCTAATAAAAAACAGGAGCAACCTCATGCCTTACTACTCTCTAGTCTCCATCCACCTATGGAAAATCCATGCTCCAGGTACACAATTGTTTGAATACAAATATGGAATTTTTAGACCAAATCATGTCATACAATATAATCCAGGGACCACCATAGTATTTTTTATTTAGAGAAAACACTTAATAGGTGAGGATTTAGAAGAAGCAATTGATAGATAGGACGAACCTTGCATACCTATAAAGAAATCCTTCTTGTGGGTCCCAGTTTTCCTTTTTTTGTGTAATACTGTCTATTTTACACATGTTTCTGAATTAGTATACACTATTTTTATAAGCCAAGAAAAAGGCATCCAAGAGGTCTTGATATTTATGGGAAACATTATGATTAGTGACTGGTATATTATATAGTTCATGTATGTGTTTATGGTTGTGGTGCAAGCTACATTTTAGACTAAGAGGAGCAGGCTTTGGAGCATGTTACCTTTGGTATTTGATAAAAAATGATTCAGAGTTGAGTAACCTACAGATGGTCTTCCAAAACACATCTTCTTATAAAATATATGTATTTACTGAAGTCTTCAAGATTTTCATTTCATAGTTGGAGTTCGCCACATAAAATCATATACATCTTAGTTCTTAACACTACAAATCTAACCTCAAAATGAGAACCATGAATGCTTAATATTTTTTGTATATGAAAAATACATCCTACCGCTGGGTGTAGTTACACCCATGTCGCATATATATGTATATAGTTTTGTGGCCTCCAGGCTTATGTGTTGGTAAAAAAAACATTCAATCGGTAAATATAATGATTTTGTTTGTGTTATATAGGTGATTTATAAGCTTGATCCATCGGAGCTTCTGAAACTGTGAGAGATTTTGAATCCCCACAAGAAGCCCACGAGTGTGGCAAGTATCACATGCCACTTTGACATTCAATGTCTGTTTTAGGACTTGTCAACTTGGGGATGACATGTGTTAGGAATAAGCAACTTGTATTCCCATGAGGCCATAGGCCGATATATATACATGTACAGGTGTGTAACATATGCAGGAAACCCCTTATACAACGGGATTAATACAAAGGAGTACATGACCTATATTATAACTCTAACACCCCCCCCTCAAACTCATGGTGGAGGAACAACACTGAGTTTGGAGAGATAAAAGCCATGTTGCGCTCTAGTCTGGGCCTTCGTCAGGAAATCCGCCAACTGTAACTCGGAAGGCACATACTGAAGAGCAATAACCTGATCCTGCACAGCAGCGCGCACATAGAAAGCATCAACACCAATATGCTTGGTGAGCTCATGCTTCACAGGATCGCGTGCAATACTAATAGCACCTGTACTGTCAGATAAGAGCATAGTCGGTGTAGTGACGGAAACACCAAAATCCTGAAGTAACCACCGTAACCAAGTCACCTCTGCCGTCAAAAGAGCCATAGCTCGCAACTCAGCCTCAGCACTCGAACGGGAAACTGCAATCTGTTTCTTCGTCTTCCAGGCAATGAGAGAACCGCCAAGAAAAACACAGTAAGCAGAAAGTGAACGGCGATCAGAAGGATCACTAGCCCACGTAGCATCCGCATAGGCCTGAAGCTGTAAAGAACTGGAGCTAGGAAAGAAGAGACGGTGAGAGATCGTGCCCCGAAGATATCGGAGAACACGAAGGAGATGACTATAATGAACCGATGTGGGAGCAGAGAAAAACTGACTCAGAATATGAACCGGATAAGAGATGTCTGGATGAGTGACAGCTAGATAGACAAGACTGCCAACGAGATGACGATAACGTGTCGGGTCAGGGAGAGGATCACCATTAGTAGCACGGAGGTGAACATTGAGCTCCATAGGAGTCTCAACAGTGCGCTCGTCAGAAAGAGCAGCACGAGCAAGAAGATCCTGGATATACTTTTCCTGGGATATAAAAAAGCCATCAGAGGTAGAAGAGACTTCAATCCCAAGAAAGTAGCGAAGAGGTCCAAGATCAGACATAAGAAACTGCTCACTAAGACGGGCCTTGACAAAGGCAATATACTCAGGGTCATCCCCAGTGATGACCATATCATCAACATAGAGAAGAAGAAGAGTCCGGCCATGAGGAGAAAGGTGAATAAACAATGCGGGATCATGAGCACTTGCGGAAAAACCAGCAGTAGTGACCACAGAAGCAAAACGCTCAAACCAGGCGCGAGGGGCTTGCTTAAGGCCATAGAGAGAGCGACGAAGACGACACACCATGCCATCAGGAACAGAATACCCAGGTGGTGGCTGCATGTACACTTCCTCATGCAGCTCACCATTAAGAAAGGCATTCTTAACATCAAGCTGAGATATAGTCCAGTGGCGTGCAGAGGCAACAGCAAGAAGTGTACGAATAGTGGTCATATGGGCCACAGGAGCAAAAGTCTCGTCATAATCACGACCATGCTCCTGCTGAAAACCACGAGCCACGAGACGAGCTTTGTGACGCTCAAGAGAACCATCGGAGCAAGTCTTAACCTTGTAGACCCACTTACAAGTGATGGGACGGACTCCGGGAGGAAGAGAAACAAGATCCCAGGTACCAGTGCGTTCAAGAGCAGCAATCTCCTCTGCCATTGCAAACTGCCATTCAGGATGAACAACAGCCTGACGGTAAGAAGTCGGCTCAAGAACAGCAGCACCAGCGGAGGGAAATCCAAAGCGATCAATAGGCGGATGAGGACGAGAACGCAAGCCATAAGTAGGCTGAGAGGAAGAGGACGACTCATCCAAGGAAACATCCACAGGTCGTGAACGACGAGTGTAATGCTGAGGAAAAGATGGAACAAGAGAAGGAGGAATCGCCATGGTAGAATCGGGGGGTGGCGACGAAGAAGTCACCGGAGATGAAGGTGTAGAATCCGGTGACATGCTCGGTGAGGAGACCGGGGAAGATGGTGGCCGCGAATCGACGAGGGGTGGAGAAGCAAAGGGAGTGGAGCGAATAGGCACAGGCACGACGGGAGTGATAGGGGAGTCAGGAAAAGTGAGGAAAGAGATATCCTCCACTGAAAAAAATGAGGAAGATGGGCGTGGATAAAAAGGACGAGACTCATCAAAAGTCACATCTCGAGAGATACGCATCCGACGACCGACAGGATCCCAACAACGATAGCCCTTATGCTCATCACTGTAGCCTAAGAAGACACACTCAACAGACTGAGCGGTCAGTTTGGTGCGTTCGCGAGGGGCAAGAAGAACATAGCAAACACAACCAAACAAGCGAAGCATCGAATAATCGGGAGAACGATCAAACAGACGCTCAAAAGGAACACCACCTTGCAAAGCAGCAGATGGCTGAAGGTTGATGAGATAGACGGAAGTGGAGATAGCCTCGATCCAAAAATGAGGCGGAAGAGAGGCGGCGATCATCATAGCACGAGCCGTCTCAAGAAGGTGATGATGCTTGCGCTCAGACACGCCATTCTGAGCATGAGCACCAGGACAAGAGAACTGGGCAAGAGTACCCTGCTCAGCAAGGACACCACGCAACATCTTAGAGATATACTCACCAGCGGAGTCAGCATGAAAAACACGAATGGGTGAAGAGAACTGAGTATGAACCATGGCAGCAAAACGCTTATAAATAGACAACACCTCACTACGGGAAGTCATGAAATAAAGCCATGTGTAACGAGAAAAATCATCAATGAAAATAATATAGTATTTATGACCACCTTTTGAAGCGAAAGGAGCCGGACCCCATACATCAGAATGGACTAAATCGAAAGGACGCTGAGACACTGACTCACTATGGGAATATGGTAACTGTATCTGCTTGCCAAGACGACAACCCTGACACTCTAAAGAGACATCTCCTGAGACAGACCCCAGAAGACCTCGACGAACTAAAGACGATAATAGAGAACCACACAGATGACCAAGTTGATGATGCCACTGCTTGAAGGAACCAGTAACAGAAGCGACAGCAGCGGAGGAACTGGCGATGGTGGTGGCAGCTGAAGGAACATGAAGCCAGTCCAACTCCCAAAGACCCTGAGAATCACGGCGGCGAGGGCCAGCCCCAACTAGAGTGTGCGTGCGACGATCCTGGACAGAACAAGAATCAACATCAAGGATGACACGACAACCAGAATCAGTAAGTTGACCGGCAGAAAACAGATTCATGGTAAGTCGAGGAACATGAGCAACATCAGGAACAGAATAAGAAGGAGTGGAAAGATGGCCTCTACTAGCAACAGAAAGTGGAGTACCATCAGCAGTGAAGACATGAACAGGAGAATCCAGCGAGCGAAGAGAAGGCAAAGCGGAAGAATGAGAAGACATATGAAAAGAAGCTCCAGAATCCAGAACCGATGGGGATGTACCTGACTGTGTAGAGGGCGGGTGCTCAGTGCGGGAAGCATCAGTCACAGAACCAGCAGTACCCGTCGAGGAAGAACCTGAAGCCGCGAGTAGACGCTTAAGTCTCAGAATATCCTACTCAGTCAAAGCAATGGCTGAAGCTGGCGAGGGAGATGACGAAGTCCCTGAGGAGGATGATCGCGCCTTGCGCAGGTGTTTCCGCTTTGTGTAGCACTGGGACTCAATATGACCATCATTGTTGAAGTAGTCACAATGTGAACGGGGCCGACCTGAGCCTCCAGAAGGAGTGGGCAAGAGTGGCGGAGCACTCGAGCGAGAATGGGGCGGTGCAGCAGGTGGAGTGGAAGAAACCCGAGTAGCGAGCACAGAGGGAACCTCCAGCAAACCAGCACCACGTAGGCGAGTCTCCTCAGCACGAATCTCTGAAAGCGCCTCCATGAGAGAAATACGGCCACGAGCAAACAACTGAGCACGCCGGGGCTCAAACTCCTTACGGAGCCGAGACAGGAACTCGTAGACGCGATGAAACTCCAAATCAGCCTGGACAGCCTGGCAGCAGGGGCAAGTACGACAACCAGCACTGCGGAGAGAATCAAGCTGGCGCCAAATAGCAGAACTATGTGCATAAAAGTCATCAACAGTAGAGTCACCCTGCTGAAGAGCATGCTCCTGACGAACCACAGAAAGATATAAGGCATCACCAGAGGGCTCATAGTGCTGACGAAGGCAGGTCCACATCTGGAAGACAATAGGAAGACCCAGAAACTCAGAAGCAAACTGAGGCAGAACACTAGCAGTGAGAACAGCTGCAGCACGAGCATCATCATCAAGCCATTGAGTGTAAACAGACAAAGCACCATGATACGTCTAAAGAGCCTCCTCATAAGCCAAAGCCCTCTCATCATAGGCACGATCAGCAGACTCATCAGCAATCTTAGCCGCATCCTTGGCGGCCTGATTAGCATCCGTAGGAAGAACCAGTGGAGTCGGCGGAGTAGGGGCCACCGGAGGAACCGGACGTGGCGGACAGCAGACCTCGCCAGAAAGAACACCCCAGAGACGGATGCCACGCATGTGAATGCGCATGAAGCCAGCGAACTCGGTGTAGTTAGTACCATCAAAGATCACCGGACAGCGAGGGACAGAAACATAGCCCGATGCAGCAGACATTTTTTTAGGAGAGACCCGTAATCAGGGGAACACCGGACGGCAGGCGGAAGACCACGGGAGACCACACGCGAACGGCGGCGCCTGGCGTGAGGGGCTCCTGGCAGATCTGGGCAGAGAGAGCGCGGTGCGGGGGCGCGCGAGGGAGAGCACGAAGTCCCGCGGGTCACGGTGGCCGAGCACGGGGAGAGCTTCGGCGCCGGCCGACTTCGAGCGGGAGGGAGCTTCGGCGGGAGGGAGCTCCGGCGGCGGCCGACTTCGAGCGGGAGGGAGCTTCGGCGGGAGGGAGCTTCGGCGGCGTCAGCAGCTGCGGGAGCGGGAGGGCGGCGGCTGACTTTGAGCGGGAGCAGCCACGGCGACGGCGGCTTCGAGCGGGAGGAAAACGAGCCGGACTCGATCGGGACGGATCAATAGCACGAGTTGCAGCGTGCAAAAAATTGACCCAGCTCTAATACCATGTTAGGAATAAGCAACTTGTATTCCCATGAGGCCATAGGCCGATATATATATATATGTACAGGTGTGTAACATATGCAGGAAACCCCTTATACAACAGGATTAATACAAAGGAGTACATGACCTATATTATAACTCTAACAACATGCACTGAGACATTCGATGGCACTGTAAGGACTTGCCAACTTTCGGTCTTTATGGCAGGCTGAGCTTCAAAAATGTCCATAGTACCTTATGTTTACAGGACATAGTTTTTCTTTGTATGTTGATGCAATATGGTGTATTTTACGAGATAATTTTACATACCGACACATTAGTGTATCAATTTTAGTTTTGTTTCACCGTGTTACTGACACATTTTTTCTTTTGGTTCTGGTTCAGATAATACAGGCTTCTTATCTGTGAAAAAGAAAGACACTTCAAGTTTTGTATGTAAGAGTAGGACTTCGATTTAGATTTCAGTTTCAGTTTTTAGGGGCTTTCGATATGTCTAGACTTTATATTTTTTATTCTTCTCATAGTGATTAATAGTAACACCAAATGGAATTCCTTACCGTGTTGTGCCCTGCCGGAAACTCGTGTGGCGGCCATCAACAATTTGAAGAGCTCTGTGTGATAATTTGAATGTAGGTAGTGTCCTTCTCTATGCATGTGTGCTTCTGCATATTTTCAGCTTTATTCTCTGTCTATGGAATGAGTATATTAGCTTTGTAGTATGCCTTCATTTCAATTTGTAACTTGATGCATAAAAAATAACATTAATTGGCTAATAGGCCTTTCCATGATACATGCTCATTATTTTATTACTAATGTGGTTTCCTTATTTACTTTGAGAAGAACTTCCATCATGTTTCTCCAATGTGCACTACACCTTCAGTCTCATGGCATGTGATTTCAGCCATAGTTCTTCTCTAGGTTGGGCATACATAAATAAATAACACTTTCAACTTGCTATAATCTATAGTATGGTCTGTTCTGTCTATCTTGCCTCTTAGTATCCATTATATTTCCAACAAATGATGTTCCTTCCTATTTTTTAGTAGTGACCTAAAACGTCTTATTTTAGTTTACAGAGGGATACAATATAGCCTGATAGATATTCATATTTTTTTTCTCAGTCTTTAGTATGGTTTTCAACTTAGCTGCATTCAACGTTATGTTTTACAACCATGTATCTACATGATGGTTTTCCCATTGATTACATATGTGAAAGGCGGGTGACACATGTCAAGCTATGGGGAGCTCAGGGCACAATCACCAGCTTCAGCCACATAAATGCATCTTTAAGTCTCCTTACAATTTGTACTCAACACAAAATACAAAGTATCAAGTGTATGCTCTTCATACATGAAATTGATGAAAGTTGAATGCCTACTGCAATCTGAACGAATTACACATCAAGAAGTTCAAGGAAGAGCTCGCAAAAGAATGGACCAAACATGTGTAACCTTTGCCTGGCACGGGGCCCGAGGAGTCTGAGCTCTTGGCTATGGCTGCAAACAGGGCCCTGCAATTCATCTACAATGAGAAGTCAATGCTTGTTCCGATTGCAGAAGTCATCATGATGCAAGCTATTACAATTGGGTCCTCATCCCCTCTGGAAGATAGTAGTTTGAGACAAGTGAATTAGTAGTTCAGAGACAAGTGAATTCAGACATTTCTATACATTTTTTCCCGTTGATGTGTGTTGGCATAATTATAGGCTACCAATTTAGATTTTATTGGTCGATCTGCCTAGCATGATGACCAAAGTTATGTCTCCCGAGAAATAAGATAACAACTAATTATGTATGTTTCTATTTATGTGTGTTTATTTTGCTAGATTGGGGCGATGCAAACTTGAATTATCAATGAACTATCTGTCCTTGGTTATTGAGGCATAATGAAAACTTTGAACTATGTGGTGACACTAAAAAAAGACACATCCGTGACATTTTGGGTCGAACGGATTTTTTTCTGTCATACATATGACACTTCTATGACGATAATTGTGTCAAAACCCGGTATCATCATAGATGTGGTGGGCTCCTACTTCTATGACAAAAAATCATGACAGAAAATGGGCTTTTCATCCTGGGCGGGCCGGAGACGCAGCTCCATGACATTCTTTGGGCCGTCCATGACGGAAAAAACCGTGGTAGAAGCGAGGGCGAGGAAAATTTTGGGGAGTTCCCGGTTACGGTGGGAGGTCGGGGGCCGAGCAATGCGCGTTTCTCTCGTACACGTACGCGCGTGTGTGCGAGGCGTTGGCTCTAACTGAACCCGAGCGAGCCGTTGGGCTCTAACTGAACCCGAGCGATTGCACTGCAGGCTACGCGTTACTGAACCCGGGCGATCGATCGATGGCTGTTAACTGAACCCGATCGAGCGATTCCTTCGCTACTGCTGCTAACTGAAGCCGATCGATGCTGCCTCTGGGATGAACAGTGAGCGTTGCGGGGGGGTTTGGATGAACAGTGAGCGGTGGCGTTGCCTCTGGATGAACAGGACCCCGTGGTGTGGTGGAGGGCTGGATGAAAAGTAGATGGTGGAGGGGTGCCCGTGGAGGGGTGGTTGAACAGGACCCCGTGGTGTGGAGGGTTGGATGAACAGTAGACGGTGGAGGGGTGCCCGTGGAGGGCTGGATGAACAGTAGATGGTGGAGGGGTGTCTGACAGTAGCCGGTGGAGCAGCGCGCGGTGGAGGCTGGATGAACAGGAGCCCGTGGAGGCTGGAGGAGGTCGACGGTAGCCCGTGGAGGCTGGAGGAGGTCGACGGTGGAGATGAACAGTATCCCGTGGAGTCCCGTTTTGCGGTACGCCACATCCCTCCCGATGAACAGGACCCCCGTTTCGACCGTAGGAGGTCCGTTTCGTCCGTTTTGCGGTACGCCACACCCCTCTCGATCAACAGGACCCCCGTTTCGACCGTAGGAGGTCCGTTTCCTCCGTTTTGCGGTACGCCACACCCCTCCCGATCAACAGGACCCCCGTTTCGACCGTAGGAGGTCCGTTTCCTCCGTTCTACGGTACGCCAGGCCTCGTTTCCATCGCCTGTTCCGTCCAAGGCCTCCCGATGAACAGGACCACGCATTCCGTTCCGACCCAGCCGGTTGGCTCCCACGCGTTCCGTTGCCTCCCGATGAACACGACGCATTCCGTTGCCTCCCCATGAATACGACGCATTCCGTTGCCTCCCCATGAACATGACGCATTCCGTTGCCTCCCCATGAACACGACGCATTCCGTTGCCTCCCCATGAACACGATGATGACGCTGTTTCTCCGTTCCGACCCATCCATGTACACGAGCCCTAGCCGTACGTATGCGTGAGTAGGCGTTCGAGACCCCGCCCGTATGTACACATACGTGGCCGTATTTTTTTTTGCACCCTGGCCGCTGTACGTACGTGTACATGCTACGTGCGCGCCTCTACTATGACACGTACGCGCCTCTACTACGACACGTGCGCGCCTCCACATCCACCAGTATATATGTACGTACACGTTCGCGACCAGAATGACAACGCTACGTACGCTTCGACCAGGTGGGTCCCGACTGTCAGACACTTCCTTGCGTGCGAAGATGTAGCTGGTGGGTCCCAGCAGTCAGGGGGGCGAATCGTTTTGTTTTTTTGCCCGGACGCACTTCCTTGCGTGCGAAGGTGTAGCTGGTGGGTCCCAGCAGTCAGCGGGAACGTTTTTTTCGCAAAATACGATGGCCCGTCCGGTGGGTCCCCGCTGTCAGGTGGAGGAATAATTATTTTGCACGTAATAAGGAGGCACTTCCTTGCTGCGGCCGTGGACCCAGCTGTCAGCCTCTCCACGTACAGTCCACGTCCGATGGAAGCCGTTCCTTGACCACGTTGACCACGCCGCGCCGAGAGCACCAGGGCGGTGGACGGCGGCGAGGCCTAGGAAGGGGACGACGCGGAGCCGGGGAAGACGCGGCACTGGATGCCCACGCGTAGACACTACAGGAAACAGCTACTTTGCCGTCTGCCACGGCGGACGGCAAAGGCTCGAAAGGCGGACGGCAAAGACCTTTGCTGTCAGCCGCGGACGGCAAAAGGCTCCGGCAAAGAAGGCTACGGTAAACAGCTGCTTTGCCGTCTGCTTCCTGGCGGCGGACGGCAAAGAGCATTTGCCGTCTGCGGCGGACGGCAAAGAGGGTGGACGGCAATAATTGCACTGTCAGTCCGTTAAGTGGCTAACGGCAGACCTTTGCCGTCCGCCGCGGACGGCAAAATTTCTCTGGTCTTTGTCGTCCGCCTTATGATGTCATCTACACGTCACTAGATGGCAGGTTCTTTGCCGTCTGCCACTGATGGCAAAGTGCAGGTTCTTTGTCGTCTGCCACTGTAGGCAAACTGACCAAATGGGTCATCTCCCAGGAAGCACAGTTGGCTGCCACGTGGCTTCTTTGCCGTCTGCGGCAGACGGCAAAGAGCTCTTTGCCGTCGGTGGCAGACGGCAAAGAGCCTGCATATTGTCTGTTTTTTCTGTTTTTTGTTAAATCCCACAATTTGCACAGAAAATATATATGACATATAGATTTATTTCACAGGCATTCATCACATAAACAAGTTCATACATCATTTCATACATAAACAAGTTCCATCCATCATTTCATACATAAACAAGTTCCATCCATCATTTCATACATAAAGAAGTTCCATCCATACATAAAGAAGCACTCCATAGCTAAGGTGACTAGAATGAGAAGACAAGAATGAGAAGACAACAAGAAGAAGAGTAGAACAAGCACTCCATCCAGCACATAATGAAATCTGCAAAATGGCAAAATAAGAAAGTTAGAAATGGATCGTTTTTGAGGTAACTAAGGTGAAATGGATCGTTTTTTAGCTCACTTAGGTCAAATGGATCGTTTTTGAGCTAACTTTGTTGAAATGGATCGGTTTTGAGCTAACTTTGTTGAAATGGATCATTTTTGAGCTAATTTAGTTGAAATGGATCTTTTTCAGCTAACTTAGGTGAAATGGATCATTTAAGAGCTAATTTAGGTGAAATGGATCTTTTTTAGCTCACTTAGGTCAAATGGATCGTTTATGAGCTAAATTAGTTGAAATGGATCGTTTATGAGATAACCTAGGTAAGATGGGTCATTTTGGAGTTAACGTAGGTGAAATGGGCCATTTTAAAGCTAACGTAGGTAAAATGGATCATTTAGGAGCTAATCTACGTAAAAGGGGTCATTTTTGAGCTAACTTGGATGAACTGCATCATTTATAAGCTAACCTAGGTAAAATGGGTCATTTTGGAGGAAAATAAGCTAACTCTAGGTCATTATGGTAAGCATATAGGAGGAAATAAAGCTAAGTCTAGGTCTTTATGCATTTGTTAAGCAAAACACTAGAGAAACTTACCGTGATTAGGGAGGTGTAGGAGCGGGGTGGCTAGTGCCGCTACCTGGAGAAGGATCGTGCGATGCGTTTCTGGAGTTAAGCTGCACCAAAGATCATTTCCAATGTCTCGTTAGCATTACGACACCCAAATGTTAAGACTACCAAGTAATGTCCATTCAAACTAAACTCACCGTGCTCCCAGGAGCAATCACTGGCATCGGCGGAGCGGGCTGACCGGACTTCTCGCACACAGACTGCACATTTGGTTTTTAGAACAAAGTCATACTAGTTAGTAATGAGACTCAAATGTTACCACAAGGAGCTCGTACATGGCCCTTGCCTGCATGTCATTCCGTGCCCTCTCCTCCTCCATCATCTTTCTCGTCCTCTCCTCCATCTCCCGCTGCCTCTCCGCAGCCTCCGCCAGAAGTTTCTCCGTTCTATCTCTCTTAGTCTGTATAGCAGCCTGCAACACCACTCACATGACCATTTGTAATCATTGATGGAAGCGCACACAATGTAATGGAGAAAGATAACTGAGTACGTATCACTAACCTTGATGGCGAGTTGCACTGGCCGTTCACGAGGCCTATCTCAGGAGCGGAGCTCGACTGGCGCGCCTTGATCTCCGGGAGAGTGCTAGGACAACGGATAAGTCCATCTCCAATGGCTATGGAGCCATGGGACCTCCCGCCACCAGATATCATCACCAGCTCTGGATCAATGGGACCCTGGCTCGGGTTAAAGTCCTCCCCTTTCCTCGCCTTCCCCTCATCTCTATATCTCACGAGCTTGTTGTGGGAGGAGATGTTGGTGAAGTTGTTTGCATCATCGAGGTCAGACTGAGAGAAAGCCTTGACTTTCTTGAAAGAGCCAGTGTGGGCCATGGCATACAGGTCGTACACCTCTGGCACCTTATCCGCCTTATTGTGGCATGCCTGGAAGAGAGAAACAATGAAAATTAGTAATTAAAGGGCTCAAGCTAGCATGATGAATGAATTGCATGAATCATATAGCAAATCAAATACCCAGTTGCGCCCGAACTGATATAAGTTGGAGCTGCCTTGATGGTGTGGCACACCTTCCATTTGGGCACGTTTGTCCTTGGCCTGGTTGTGGAGGGCTAGCCATTCTTGTGAGCACCACTCATCGACCAACACCTTCCAACAATCCATCCGATCCGCACACCATCTCGGAGGCGCCTAAGTTAGCAAATAGAAACTTGAGCGCTACGGCTAAGAATTACTAAATGAAGGAACTTAAGTAGAAGGCCTTAAGAATTACCTTCATGTACTGCTCCTTACTCAGGAACTTATCGCGGCACACCGGCTTGGTCTTCTTGATACCACGCAAGGCGTAGTAGTCTCGAACAGCCTGCACCCGAGCCTCGTGCCGTAAGTTCTGGAGTAGGCGCTTGCAGACGTTCTGGATAACATTTGCGCTGTCCTCCTCGTATCCCTCCTCACACCTGTAGAATGTCTGCAATCAAATGAGACAATATTGATTAGTACAATTAATAACTAGCTAGTTGAAGATTTTGAAATGTGTAAAGGAGAAATTACCCAGAACGTCCTGATCACCATGTCTGCCCTCGTGTCGCACAAGACACCGTCGATAATGACATCCGGCGGGGCCGGGGCAGCCACTTAGTGCTCCCAGCTCAACCCAAGCTCTGGAAGCCGACCCTCACCAGGCAACGTGACAAACCCCGGGAAGTTTTGCCGGCAAAGAACCCCAAGGACGGAGTTGGGCCGGCGAACACTATGATGGTGGTCCCAACCCCTGCAGCATGACAAGGCCAACGCATTAGTTATTTGAAGAAACGTGAATGCAGAAGGTACAAAAATATTAAATGCACTTACGTACCTCTCCCCATCAGGGAAGATCAACCACCTCTGCTCGCAGGTCGCCGGCATGGACGGGAGCCGTGTAGCACCACGCTGGTACACGGTGCCACCCTCCTCCTCAAGATCAGTCGGCTCCCCGCCATCACCAGCATGGCCACTCGGCTCCTCGGGCTGATCCGGCCAGGTACCCCATCCGGACGTGTGCTCCTCCGGGGTCTCGTGGGCCGAACTCTCGTGGGCCGAAGGCCAGTCGACCCGAGGCTCGTGGGCCCAAGACCCGTGGACCGGAGGCTCGTGGACCGGAGTCCGTGTAGCCTCCTCCTCGGACGAGTCCACCCTAGCAGTCACGTGCTCGGGTGAAACAGCTGGGGGTGGCGGCGAGGAAGGTGCCCTAGCAGTCACCCTACCTCCTCTCCCGCGACCACGTGCCCCACCTCCTCTCTTCCTACCTCGTCCCCTGCTGGGCACCGCGGTTGACGAAGAAGGGCCCGGCGGTGTGGACATACTGTCCAGCAACGCTCGGCGGAGAGGTACGTCTGGAATCAAAGACCTCAGACCATGCGCCGACGAAGAAGGGGCCTTGGCGCGCTCCCGACCAGCGCCCACCATCTTTCAACACCTACCATGACAAACAGTAAACGAAATTAGTACAACATAAAAAAAAGACCGACATGAATAATAATATGTGTATCACTTAAGTGTATCATCATCAAGTACAACATTAAAAAAATTAATACCTGACACTACTAATAATCCCGATCAGTATCATCAATAAATGCATAATCATCATCAGTATAATCAATGACGGGCTCATAGGGTTCAGTGGCATCAACATGTGCAAGGCCACCTTGACGTAATCGGTGAAGCAATGACAGGTCATCCGCAGCAGTAACCTCTTCTTGTTCCGGCTCTTCTTGTTCCCCCTCTGGGGTGATGTCGGATTCACTGTCGCTGTCTACTTCAATGTTTTGGGGTGAAGTATAGCGGTTCTTGAAACGCTTTTTGGAAAGACGTGTCTCTTGGAAGAATTCTCCTTCATATGTGTCTGGGTTAATGTGAGGTTCATAATCCTCTTCCTTTGGGGGAGATAGTCTAGCACGTGGCGGCACTTCATAAACGACATCCCAACCTTTCAGATTTGGATTAGTTTGGCAGGCCCACGGTAGATAGAATACTTGGGTCGCCTGTTGAGCTGTAATATAGACATCAGGAACATCTAAATGGGTGCTTTGGTTGATTTCAACTAGCCCTATATGTTCATGAGTCCTTCTAGTCTCCTTCGGCTGAAACCAATAACATTTGAAGACTACGACATTCGGTGGGTTTTCACCATAGAATAGAAGTTCATAAATTGCTTCAACTCTCCCATAATACTCGGTACCTCCTTCGCCGATAGCAAATACACAACAATTTGTAGACTTTCGGTCGGCCATAGATAGCTCTTTGCCATAGGTACGAAAGCGATACCCGTTGATGTCGTATTTGTCAAATGAACGGACCTTATAGTCAAAACCATTAGCGACTTGTCTCAATTCGGCGTCCATGGACTCTGAATTAGCCTACAAGTTTAATATGAAAGGATTGTTGCATTACGCGCAAATTAGCGAATGAAACCGGGATAGCCGCCTACAAATTAGCCTACAAGTCTAATAGAAATTACCGTTTGTTTGAACCAAGAGATGAAACCGGGATAGCCGCCTCCTTGCTTTGCGAGAAGCTCATACTCTTCGACAGAATCCTTTTGGATCACCGCTCCATACGAGAATAAGGCGACGTATCGACTGTATGAAATATCCAGGAATAAGAGCAGTTCAAAGGAAATAGAAGTTGCGAAACTATGTACCGAGAACTTACTCGATGTACGGCCGCACTTCTATCAGGTTGTTGAAGATATACAACGAAATGGTCCGCCATTGTTCGTTATCCAAAGATACTGGATTTGAAACACTGGCTGGTGCGAGATTCCCTTTGAATAGGCTGAGGTTGGATCCACCCTTTTTAGGGTCGTCAGCATTGTACCGAGGCTTCGGATTATGCAAATGACGATTTTTGGCTTCGTAGTGTGCTGTCACGAAGTTTGCCGCCTCCTCAGTGATGAATGCCTCAGCCATCGATGCTTCAATTCTACGTTTATTTTTACATTTTTGTCGAAGCGTCTTCTGCATCCTCTCAGTTGGGTAGCACCAACGATTTTGCACGGGCCCCCCCAATCTTGCCTCGGTCGGGAGATGCAAAATCAAATGTTGCATTGGATTAAAGAAGCCCGGTGGAAAGATCTTCTCTAACTTGCAGATCAACTCCGGCGCCAACTCTTCCATTTCTTCTAGCACGCCAGGCGATAGTTCTTTCGCACAAAGAACACGGAAGAAATAGCTGAGTTCTGCCAGTACTAGCCATTCATCCTCAGGGATGAAGCCACGCAACATCACCGGCATTACCCGCTCAATCCATATGTGCCAATCATGACTCTTGAGACCAAATATCTTCAATTTATCAAGACTGGCTCCCCTCTGTAGATTCGCTGCATACCCATCGGGGAACATCAACTGCATTTTCACCCACAAGATAATTTCCCTCATAGCTGGCCTTCCAAGATTGAACCATGCCTTTGGCTTCGTCCAGTTCTGCTTTCCTTTCGGTTCTTTCATGTTTTGTAACGGCCTATCACATAGCGCCTCCAGATCGACTCTAGCCTTAGTATTATCCTTTGACTTCCCATCTATGCCGAACAATGTACCAAAAAGTGCCTCGGCGATATTCTTCTCAGTGTGCATCACGTCGATGTTGTGTGGGCAAAGGAGGTCTTTGAAGTAAGGCAGATCCCATAAGCATGTTTTGTGAGTCCAGGCGTGCTTAGAATTATACCCCTTGAAGTACCCTGGACGCTCTGGATCTGGCTCGAGAGCGTTTAACTGATCCAGGGTCTGTTGGCCTGTCAATGCATGTGGTGCAGAGTTTTTGACAACTCTACCTCTGATGAAGTTCTTCTTGTCTTTCCTGAACTTATGGCGAGGATTCAGGAACTGTCTATGCATGTCGAAGCAAGAAAACTTGCGACCGGCCTGAAGCCAACGAAACTCAAGAGCTCCCTTGCATGTGGGGCACGGGAACCTTCCATGCACACACCAGCCAACGAATAGCGCATACGCCGGCAAGTCATGCGTCGAGTACATGTACCAGACACGCATTATGAAGTTCCGTTTGCTATAGGCATCGTATGTCTTGAACCCATTATCCCAGGCTTCTTGCAATTCGTCCTTAAGCGGTTGCATGTACACATTCATATTTTTCCCCGGATAGTTGGGCCCTGGAATTATCAACGTCAGGAAAATGTTCTTTCTTTGCATAATCTGTCCGGGGGGGAGATTGAGTGGAAAGACAAATACGGGCCAACAACTGTATTGGGCTGCCGTCATACCAAACACACTGAACCCATCCGTGCTGATGCCGACTCGAGGATGCCTCGGATCTGCCGCTTTGTCACCATGTAATTCATCAAACTTTTTCCACGCAACACCATCCGATGTGTGTACAATCATCAGATTCCCATCTGCATCTAGTTCGGTTCTTTTGCCCGTTTTGTGCCATGTCATCTGTCTGGCCGTCTCTTCGACCATGAAAAGACGTTGAAGTCTTGGTACGATTGGCATATACCGAAGAACACTAACGGGGATTTTGGTCTGTGTCTTCTCACCCATACCGTTGTCTACCACAACATACCTGGAAGACTTGCAAATGGGACAATAGTTCAAGTCCGCATAGTCAAGCCTAAACAAGACACATCCTTTCTCACAGGCATGTATCTTATCATAGGGCATCTTCAGTGCACGGAGGATTTTGTCCGACTGGTACAGGTTTGCAGGCATTACATGGCCTTTGGGTAGAAAGCGTCCAAATACTGTCATCATTGCATCGTAGCATTCTCTGCCCAAGTTGAACTGAGCCTTCAGAGCCATTACTTGTGAGATGGCATCCAACTGACAAAGCTCAGTGTGCTCATGGAGCGGACGTTTTGAAGACTCCAACATTTCATTGAAGGCCTTTGCAGATTCCTCCATCTCCTCGTCCGAATCCCGAGCATCATCAAAGTCTTGCACCATGTTTTCCATCCCGGTACCATGCTCGTCGGTGCGACGACGATCCACCTCAGCTCGGTCACGTTGGGCAGACTCACCATGAAATGTCCACACCGTATAATCGGGCGTAAAACCACTCTTCTGCAGGTGTTTGCCCATTTCAGCCTCTGTCCTCTTTTCCCAATTGCCGCACCGTAAACAGGGGCACCAGGTTTTCCTCTGGCCATTTGCAAATGCGGCTCGCACAAACCCCTTGGTTTTTGTGAACCATTCAGTGCTCCATTTGTTCTGACCAGTGTGACCGGTGTACATCCACGCACGATCACTCATCTTGACTTTCAGAGCTACTAGACACACAACAAATATATATATATAATTCAGCATGTATGTATTCATCAGTTGATCTACTTTGTCAATTTTATTACGTCCATGCAACCTACACTCTAATAGGTAATGATAGGTCCTAATCCCACCCGAGTATGTTTAGATTGGGTTCATTTTCCCATGCTATGCCCCGGATCCTACGCAAAATTTCGGCAGCACCTCCCCGCTGTTCTCCTGATACACGTCTCTGCAATAAACAGAGAGGATGTGTACCCGGAGAACAACAGGGGAGGCACTGACGAAATTTATGCGTCGGATCCGGAGCAAAGCATATGGGAAAACGAACCCAATCTAAACATACTCGGGCTGTCCATGGATAGCGTTGGACAATTCGAAAGAATCAAGGTTATAAATATGCAAATGCATGCATATTTATAACTATGACGCTTTCGAACGGGAGACACATATTGGTTACGCATACTGATGATTCAAGACACATATATATCTAGCTATCAAGTTTCATCGAATAGATCAAATAATTAATGGGGGAGGAGGACATGTCATTTGTGCTCACCCACGAACGAAGGGGCAGAGCTCGTCAAACGCACGGCGAGGTCGTCGAACACCAAACCTCGCAGCGATGAAACAACTGCACATTTAAAACTACCCGATCAACACAATTATATATGATGTTTTCATAACAAAATCGAAAGATATATGACCTAACTAATAATTCACAAATATATGACCCCGTCGGCTTCTGGAAGGCCAAAGAACACCTTTTCGGGAGGTGTCGGGGGTCGGGGTGTCGTGTCGGTCTCGGGGTGCCGTGTCGGGGTCGGGGTCTCGGGGTCGGGGTGTCGGGTCCGGGTGCCGGGTCGGGGTGCCGTGTCGGTGTCGGGGTCGGGGTGTCGGGGTCGGGGTCGGGGTCGGGGTCGGGGTCTCGGGGTCGGGGTGTCGGGGTGTCGGGGGTGTCGTGTCGGGGGTCGGGGTGTCGTGTCGGTCTCGGGGTGCCGTGTCGGGGTCGGGGTGTCGTGTCGGTCTCGGGGTGCCGTGTCGGGGTCGGGGTCTCGGGGTCGGGGTGTCGGGTCGGGGTGCCGGGTCGGGGTCGGGGTCTCGGGGTCGGGGTGTCGGGTCGGGGTGCCGGGTCGGGGTCGGGGTGCCGTGTCGGTGTCGGGGTCGGGGTGTCGGGTCAGGCTCAGGGTCGGGGTGTGGTGTCGGGGTGTGGTGTCGGGGTGTGGTGTCGGGGTTGGGGGGTCAGGGGGTCTTCTCATTCTTCTACTACTTCTACTTCTTCTCATTCTTCTACTTCTTCTCATCCCCCGCCTTCTTCTTCTTCTTCTTCTTTCTCCTCCTCCTCCTCCTCCTCCTCCTCCTCCTCTTCTTCTTCTTCTTCTTCTTCTTCTTCTTCTTCTGCTTCTTCTTCTTCTTCTGCTTCTTCTTCTTCTTCTCCTCCTCCTCCTCCTCCTCCTCCTCCTCCTCCTCCTCTTCTTCTTCTTCTTCTTCTTCTTCCCCCTTCTACTTAACCTAAACCTAAACTAAAAACCTAAACTAATTAAAACTAAACTATTTAAACTAATTAAACCTAAACTAATTAAACTAAATAACCTACACTAATTAATTCTAAACTGAAAAAACTTAAACTAAAAAACTTATCTAAACAGAAAAAAAAACAAAAAAACAGAAAAAAAATGGGATCGAGGGGCTCACTGTGGGGGGCGGCGCCGGGTCGGGGAGGGGCCGGCGACGGGGGGCCGGGGCGGGGCGGTGGAGGAGGCGGGGCGGCGGGGGCCCAGCCGGCGGGGGGCCGGGGCGGCGGGGGGCCGGGGCGGGGCGGTGGAGGAGGCGGGGCGGCGGGGGCCCGGGCGGCGGGGGGCCGGGGCGGCGGGGGGGCCGGGCGGCGGGAGGCCGGGGCGGGGCGGTGGAGGAGGCGACGGGGGGCGCGGGGCGGCGGGGGGCCGGGGCGGCTGTGGGCCGGGGCGGGGGGGCGACGGGGCGGTGGGGCGGCGGGGAGCCGGGGCGGCGGGGCGACGGGGCGGCGGGGTCGGAGGAGAAGGGCGCGCGAGGACGAAGTGAGTAACGGGCGGGGGGGTACCTGCCGTTAGGCAAGTGCCCTCTTTGCCGTCAGCCAGCCTTTGCCGTCCGCCTTTTTGCCTCTTTGCCGTCTGCTAGCGGACGACAAAGAGGTGGGCCGTTAAGATTTTTTCAAACGAGCGGGGGGTGGGGGCCACCACACTCTTTGCCGTCTGCCAGCAGACGGCAAAGATTCTTTGCCGTCTGCTGGCGGACGGCAAAGAGGTGGCTAATGGCAAAGAGCTTCTTTGCCGTCAGCCTTTTCTTTGCCGTCCGCTTACGTGTAGCTGATGGCAAAGAGCTTCTTTGCCGTCAGCTAGCAGACGGCAAAGAGCTGGCAGATGGCAAATTAGCTGATTCCAGTAGTGAGAGGAGTACGAGGGTTCACTGGTTCGCTGCGGTGTGAGGCTGCCGTCGCCGCAGAATAACAGGGGGTGTGGGTGAGTAGAGGGATGGCCTAGCCAGCGGTGGGAGTAGTAGGGGGCGGTGAGGACTCCGCCGCATCGCAGCCGGCCACGGGAGGCGGGAGCACGAGGCACGACCGGCGCTGGTTTGGGCGGCTGGAGCAAGAAGACCAGAGGTTGAAGAAGCACTACGGCCGTTGGATGGACATCGTACGATCACAGGAGCTAGAATCGTGCATATTGACTAAGTTGACAAAGCCCTCCGTCCCCGTCAATTTAGTACGCCTGCAAGTCAGCCTGCCACTATACTGGGTCCCAGCTAACAGGGGGAGTATTCATTTTTTTGTGCGTAATAAGGAGGCACTTCCTTGCGTGCGAAGATATAACTGGTGGGTCCGAGCTGTCAGCGGTGGTAATGTTTTTTTCACGAAATACAGAGGCCCTTTCGGTGGGTCCCTGATGTCAGGTGGAGGAATCATTATTTTGCGCGTAATAAGGAGGCATTTCCTTGCATGCGGCCGTGGACCCAGCTGTCGGCCTCTCCACGTACAGTCCACTTCAGATGCATGTCGGTCGTTGACCACGTTGACCAGGCCGCGCCGAGAGCACCAGGGCGGTGGACGACAGCGAGGCCTAGGAAGGGAACAACATGGAGGCAGGGAGGACTCGGCAGTTGTTTCCCACGCGGAGGGGAGTACGACTGTACGAGGGTTTACTGGTTCGTCAGCCGTCGCCGGAGAATAACAGCAGGTGTGGGTGAGTAGAGGGATGGCTAGGCCAGCGATGGGAGTACGGTGGGGCGGTGAGGCCTGCGCGGCAGCAGAGCCGGCCGCGGGGAGGAGGGAGTAGGCAGTCCCGCCGGCGCTTGTTTGAGCGGCTAGAGCAGGAAGAGCAGAGATTGAAGAAGCACGATGGCTGTTGGATGGCCATCCAACAGTCACTGCTTGTGCGTCAACCTTTTTTCAGGAAAGCCTCAAATCTATGGAAAACAACATACAGCCCATCTGCCATTATTTCTAATAATTTACAGCCCATTTGCTAATTATTAAGGTTTTTTGGAGCCCATATTCTTTTTGTTAGCATTACAGCCCATATTGTGGCCACGGTTAAAAAATTATACGAAATTTTGCATATTTCGGTGCGGTCCGAACTGTTTTTAATCCCGAAATTTCTACTCACATTCAAACTGATTTTAAAAATAAATGTATATCAATATAAAATCCAACAAATTCTCCATGCATAAAAATTAATGTAATTTGAAATCTCGAAATGGAAAAAAAGATATTTGAAACTAATTGCCAGTTTGATGTGTTTTAAAAATGTACAGCCCATTTCTCATTACTGATGGGCCATTTTCTCAGCCAGCCGAATGAAAGCTCTCCTCGTCTTGAAAGATCTGCAGCCCAACAGGCCTGACAAAGCGACTTACTTGGCAAATCACAAAAAAACTGGGCTGTGGCTGTGGACCCAGCTGTCAGCCTCTCCACGTACAGTACTCTTCCGATGGAAGTCGTTCCTTGACCACGTTGACCACACCGCGTGGAGAGCACCACGGCGGTGGACGACGGCGAGGCCTAGGAAGGGGACGACGCGGAGCCCGGGAAGATGCGGCAGTGGAAGCCCGCGCGGAGAGGAGTACGAGGGTTCACTGGTTCGGCTGCGGTGTGAGGCTGTCGTCGCCGCAGGGCCTGGCCAGCGGTGGGAATAGTAGGGGGCGGTGAGGCCTCCGCGGCAGCTCAGCCGGCCACGGGAGGCAGGAGCATGTGGCACGACCGGCGCTGCTTTGGGCGGCTGTATCAAGAAGACCAGAGGTTGAAGTAGCACTACGGCCGTTGGATGGACATCGTACGGTCACTGGAGCTAGAATCGTTCATATTGACTAAGTTGACAAAGCCCTCCGACCCCGTCAACTTAGTAGGCCCACAAGTCAGCCTCCCACCATGGTGGGTCCCAGCTAGCAGGGGGAGTATTCATTTTTCTATGCGTAATAAGGAGGCACTTCCGGTGGGCCCGAGCTGACAGCGGGGGGAACGTTTTTTTCGCGAAATACGGTGGTCCGTCCAGTGGGTCCTAGCAGTCAGGGGCAAATGTTTTTTTCGCGAAATACGGTGGCCCGTCCGGTGGGTCCCAGTAGTCAGGGGGAAACGTTTTTTCTGCGAAATACTGGTGGCCCGTCCGGTGGGTCCCTGCTGTCAGGTGGAGGAATAATTCTTTTGCGCGTAATAAGGAGGCACTTCCTTGCGGCTGTCGTGGACCCAGCTGTCAGCCTCTCCACGTACAGTACTCTTCTGATGGAAGTCGGTCGTTGACCACATTGACCACGCCGCGCCGAGAGCACCATGGCAGTGGACGACGGCGAGGCCTAGGAAGGGGACGACGCGGAGCTTGGGAAGACGCGGCAGTGGATGCCCATGCGGAGAGGAGTACGAGGGTTGACTGGTTCGGCTGCGGTGTGAGGCTGCCGTCGCCGCAGAATAACAGGGGGAGTGGGTGAGTGGAGGGATGGCCTGGCCAGCGGTGGGAGTGGTATGGGGACGGTGAGGCCTCCGCGGCAGCACAGCCGGCCACGGGAGGCAGGAGCATGCGGCACGACCGGCGCTGCTTTGGGCGGCTGGGGCAAGAAGACCAGAGGTTGAAGAAGCACTACGGCTGTTGGATGGACATCGTTGACCACGCCGCACCGAGAGCACCAGGGCGGTGGACGACGGCGAGGCCTACGAAGGGAACGACACGGAGCCGGGGAAGACACGGCAGTGGTTGCCCACGCGGTGGAGAGTACGAGGGTTGACTGGTTCGGCTGCCGTCGCCGGAAAATAACAGAAGGTGTGGGTGAGTAGAGGGATAGACAGGCCAGGGATGCGAGTATGATGGGGCCGTGAGGCCTGCCCGGCAGCACTGTCGGCCACGGGAGGCGGGAGCAGGCGGTTCCGACGGCGCTGGTTTGGGCGGCTGGGGCAGGAAGATCAGAGACTGAAGAAGCACGATTGTCGTTAGATTGACATCTAACGGTCTGACGCTGGTAGAGTCGATTGTTGACTAAGTTTCTTTTTTGAGAAACCTTGTGTACGCATGCAGTTAGTTGGCCCACAAGTCAGCCTCCAAATCTGTGGCAGACAACATAAAGCCCATTAGCTATTTTTTATAATTTGCAGCCCATTTGCTAATTCTTAAGTAATTTATTACAGCCCATTTTCTGCCCAGGACCACGGTCAAAAAGTTTAACCTTATTTTGCATATTTCGGTGGAGTCCGAACTGTTGTAATCCCGAAATGATAAACATTTTTTTAAGAACTTATTGATTTGCCAAAAAAATCGTTTTGTTTTTGTAAGCAAATAAGACGTGGGACAATTGAGTTGGTTTAAGGGAAAACCAGTGGTAAAAAAATCAGCGCTGGGTGGGAAAAACAACAAAAATAAGGATGTAAATATGAAAAGGGCATGGGATGGGCCTGTTAAAAACAAAACCAACCCTGGGCAGTCTACAGCCCAGTTGAAACTTGCTCGACCTGAAAAAACAATATACATGTTCAATAAACGAGAGAATTCTGCAAGTACAGACTGATAACTGGGATGCAACACGGATATTGTTTTTTTATCGTGATAATAAGTGCATGCACTTGTTTCGAAAAAATTGGAGAACTGGGAATTCGAACGGCGGGTGCTTATGCTACCCATCAAATAAAAATCAGGTGCCTGAAAATTCGTTTCGAAACAAATGATTCAGCTTTATATCCACGTCGACCCTCGGCATGATGGTTGGAAGCAAATGCAAGTTCATACCAGAAGATCGTTAACAACAATACCAACTTGCAGACGACAAGGTAGTACAACTACCAATACCAAACTAACTTATAATCTTTTTACTCCTGGCCCTAGTGTTCGTCTGGTAGAAAATCTTGCAGAGGACCAGCTCCCGCTCCTTCTCTTGCTCCAGGTCCCCGAGGTGGTACTGGTGCATCACCCAGTTGGTCCTCTGCTGGTCGAAGTTCTTGTTGGTGTGCAGCACCAGACTTTTTTGCTGCCCGTCTTGCCGGCCGTTGACCATCACCGGCAAGGTATTTCCGGTCTTGTAACACATCGCGTGCATGCCGCGCTCCGACTGTATCTTGCGACGCGTCCACGTGCCCCTTTTGAATGCCCTGGAATTGCGCTGGAAGAAATGCTTCCTTAGGCCACTCAGTGTGATACCTGCAGTATTGTGGAATACATGTTTTAGTGTACCTAGTTGGCATTTTCATAACATCTTTGGCATGTTGCAGTCACTTGTTTCACTTTTTATTAACTGTCAAATTGTAATTGCTTCACCAGGTCTGCGTCTAAAAAGAAAAATAGAGCTATAAACAAAGGAATATGTTTGTGCAAGTAGACGGCCGATCAGTGTCTTACCTGGAAGTTTCTCAGGTTGGGTGTAGCATATGCCGTGCTCGCTGTCGATGGTTGGTATGAACAAATCGATGAGAGACTGAAATCTCGCGCTGTCAGCACTCACTTTGGCCTCAAGGTGCTCGATCAGCTCCTGATCCGTGGGATCGAACTTGATGCTAGCCGGCAGCACCGGCCAATCCTTCTTCGACTTGCATCGGTAATTCCAGTTATATGGTACTCAATGTATGATCAATCGACTGTTTTAAGTGAATGATGAAAGATTTCGACAGATAAGTGGTACTCCAAATCTGAAGTCCAGAATACCCGAACACGCCACCGGGATTCTTGTGTCATCTCACGCGTAGCATGTTGTCACGTCAATTCAATGTGTGGACATGATGAATAATTTGACCGACGTATACTAGTACTGCTACTGTACTACTTACTAGTCGTATTTAGTGTCACAATTTATAGATAGGTTTAACTAACAAGTATGCACTTGAAGCCTAACTGATATATATATATATATATATATATATATATATATATATATATATATGGCTTTTGCACAGCATCTCCATCATCATTATCAGTACATCCTACGCAAGTGAGTTAGGATGCACTTGATCCCAGGAAGGTATCTATCTTCAAACCAGAGGAGTGCTTCAAACTAACAACACTACATAATATCCAACAAAAGAGGGTCGTGCTACAGCAGCAGAATACATCGCTCAGTCTAGATATCAGCATGAATCAAGTTGTGCATATTTGCTGTTGGCATGAACCACATCGCCGAATGTCGGGTTTGCAAAAGCCATCCATCGCATGGAAGCTTGATGCCTTTCACACACTGAAGATTATCTGGCAACAAGCTGTGTCGACGAATCTCTGGATATGGTGATTCATGAAACCCATGGTATGATGTGTAAACACAGCCCCCCCTCGCGAATGGAAGTTGCATAGCACAGTAATCATCGTCGGTGATATGATCGATGATTGGTTGGATGATCGGATAATTGAGCCAGAGGAACAAGGAGTGGTTGCCGAGGCTGTAAACCCGCCTCCAGTTGAATACGCATGGCCCAACGGAGCTGGGATCTTTCTCGAACACGAAGCAGCCATAGCCATCAATGTCACGAACGCCCCACGCATTGTACTGCATGTGGTTTGATGTAATGGTTTGGTCAATTTGGTACGTGCTAATGAGCATCAAATGACCGCCGTCAGCTGAACGAGCGATAAACCACCACCCATCGGCTGGTATGATTCCAGGTCCTGGAATCATGAAGGCCAGCGCATTTGCGTCTGCTGCAACAATTCAAATTGGAGACCAAAAGGACAAAAATAAACAATCATGTTCAGAGTATGTGTGGAATTAAGATTATTATAACAGTGACACATATCATAGATAGAGAATTGCAATGCCGTGGTCATAATCATACCCCAAGTTAAAAAAATAAGCCAATGGCTTTCATATTCTAGCAATATGTCATGGTTCAAACATCATGTAACAATGAGAGGAAAGCAGCTATGACAGCGCCTACTCATATTCTACCATAGCACTTACTACTACTGTTCTCATATCAACTCTAAGCAATAACATGCGTTGTTATAAAAATCTTGTAAACGAGAGTAACATATAGCAATCATGATGTTATGCTCATAATATGTATTCTAACAATCATTAGATGCCAATTGTTCTCATATCAACTCTAACAATAACATGTGCGGTCATAAAAATCTAGGAAATGAGAGGAACATATAGCAATGATGTGGTTATAGACATGCTATGCATTCTAATTTTGTAACAAATGAACAGGCAGTCGTATTCATAAGGTAAAGATGAGATGAGATAGAACAATTACACGATGATAGATTCCACCAGTATAGGCAGCCAATCTGTGCGTCGACCGCGTAAACGATGCCATCATGCACTATAGCATCAGATAGAAATGTTGCCTCAACAAGATTGATGATGAGCCATAACCATGTATGGCGACCGGATTCCAGATAGACTAATCCCATGTTGAACAAGGCAATGAGCTTGTAATCCATGTAGTATTCTGATGGTGTGGGCACTTCGCAGATTACAACTTTCTGCAAACAAAGGTCGAGCCAAAAGCTTGACGCGTCTCGTGCGTAGTAGGCAGGAGTGTCCGATGGGCCGCGAGGCTCGATGGCGGCGGTATCCAACGATGGAAGGGTGATCTCTCGCTGGGTGTAGATATCCACAAGACGCCACAGACTACCAGTGTGGTGGATGAGGACGATCCAGTTGGCCTTCATGCCCGCCCAGTAGTGGCCGCGCATGAAGGACAGGTGGACGGGTAGTGGTAGCATGTCGAGGGGAACCACGACAACCTCCGTAGGATCGTCAAGTCGGTGTCTGGGCCACCTGCGAGGATCGGGCATCAGCAAGCAGGGTGTCTTGAAAAGAGCCGGCCGGTTGCAGACGAGTAGACGGTACAAAGACACCGAGCATGCGGCCAGACGGACGGTGTTGAGTAGGTCCATACGACTACATATCTGATCCAAGAGAACATCGGAGAGGGAATTCCAATCGCGGCTCTGCGTGTCAGTCGGTTCTGCCATTGGGTTTTCGGTGCCTGCGAGCCAGCGGGGAAGTGGATTCGGGCGGGCGAGCGAAGAAGCTTCTCCTCGTGTGGCCGAGCAGTGAGCGGGGGGATATGGTACGCGCGAGCTACCAAGGAAGATGGCGCGGGCGGGCGAGCAGTGAGCGGGGGTAAATGGTGTGCGGCCGACGACGGGGAAGACAGGAGGAAAAAGAAGAGAGGAGGAAGAAGAGTGGAAGACGGGGAAGAAAGTGCATTCAATCTCAATTCTACTAGTACTACTACCAGGATATACCGTCCTTCGGAGTGTAAATAGTTACACCGATGACATGTGGGTCTACCACAACAGGGCCCATATGTCAGTTAATGGAGGACAGAGGTGCGTAGGCGTATTTGCGGAAGCGTGCTCTACTGGCAAACATGATGGCAGTACTGGGTAAGGCTGATTTAGTAACACCAACACGCTGGTTCAGCTTATTAATTACGCGTCCTATCTGCTGCACCATGTATTGTCACTTCACTGCGAAGACTAGTTGAATAGTTGTCTCTGACCGAGATGGGGAATAATGGATCGTGAGGACTTCCTTTCTACAGTATCCCTATGCCTCTACGCTCACTTCACTCATTTTGCTCCGTACCTAGTCACTTGTTGAAATCTATAGAAAGACAAATACTCTGTATTTGGGAACAGAGGGAGGGTTTTACTCCGTACTATTTGGGAACAGAGGGAGTATCACCATATGGAGGGAACAGAGGAAGCTTGAAATATGAACATGTCAATGGGAGGGAGTAAGCCCCATGCATGCATGCATGCAACATGCAACACTCACACGTACACATGGACGCACGCAACACTCACGCACCCATGCGGCACACAGCACACGACGCAACACACACGCTCACGCTCAAGTGCTCAACCTACTCCCTACGTCCGTGAAAGACTGTACATTTAGAGATTTACACATTGACCAGGTCATAATTAACGCCCAAAAGTAGCAGACTTATGTGTGCATGCGACCATTGAGATAAGAAGATTAAATGAAGGGCGTTGCATGCTGTAATTAAGGATAGACATGTAGCCTATACCTACAGCACAAGTTGGTGCATTAGTCAATCAATATCGATTTAGATTAAAGGCTAAATGCATTGGAAGTGTAGATGTACATCATGTACTACACTCTTTGTTTTATAGCCGATGTACACTCTTTGTTGGAAGACCGAGGGAAGACACGTGCATGCACTCACATACACAGCCAGGGAGGTTCGCGCGCAAGGGTTGGACTCGTGTCACGCCTTCGTAAAGTTTTGTTTAACTGATTTCTTTGCTTTGCCAACTGAGAGGTGGGACCCAGAAACCAGGTGAAAATTTAACCAGTCAACAAAGTGCCACGTCGACTATGTGGCCGGTTAGTAGGGTGCAATACGGTGCTCTACGATGAGCTAGTGATCGTATAATCGCCGCAAAACTATATGTAGTGACTGTAAAGAGCGTATTGTTACATACGTTGACCGCTAGTGTATTTTTCTTGTTTCAAGTTAAGCCATATTAATCGAAAAGGACGCAGTATGGACTACTACTACTAGTACTAGTACTGCTTTGATGTGTCCCGTCAACTCGCCGAACGAGGAGAAGCTTGCTTACTACGCCTCTCCCTCGCCCACACGCGCGGTGGTTCGCATGACGAGGAGAGGGTTTTGACTACAGCGCCCTATCCCTCTCCCTCGCCCTCGCCCTCGCCCTCGCGGTGGACGTGCAGCAGTTCAATCGGTGCCAGATTGCCAGAAGCATATTGTACTGTAGTATCATCATTGTTGGACCATCCGAAGAGGCGAAGAGCCAAGTGCAAGGTTCACACGAGTACGAACTGTTGAACCTCCCGAAGAGGCAAAGAGCCAAGCGCAAGGTTTTATAGGAGTTGTCGTCCTAGTAGGAGTGTACTACAACTATAGCGAACGATGCTACTGTATGATGCCGCCACGTCACGTATATCCAAAGCTGTGCCACCTTTTTTTTTCAAAGAGCGTGTTGGAGCGCGTGCAACAACCACACAAGTTGCACGTACACATAACACATTTACTAGTAATAAATTATAAAGGACAAATGCCAGTATGCCACACAAGTTCATCTCCAATTCATGTGATAAATTTGTGCACGACTAGTCTACATATATTCACAGCGCTACCATTCACAATTACCATACTCCACTTACACGTTATAGATGGGCTACATGTCCTCCTCCAGGTTCCAGTCCCAGGTGTACTTCATGGATGGCATGATCCATAGCGGTGGGCAACGGGAATCATTGTCGCAGGCTTTCTAGTCCGGTTCCACACGATGGACTCATCCAAGCTGAAGCGACATAAATCAGGGATAGCGTGTCCCAGCATGACGTTCATCCGGCGGTGCGCACGGAAGACACAACCATGCTTCATGAATGGCAGGCCTTCCGTGTCGTGCACGGAAGGTGGCATCCGCTTCACAATGGGGTAGCTGTCCCCGATGAAAAGCGAGTACTCTCCAAGAGTGTTCCTCGGCACCCACGTAGCATCACGGGGGTCGAACTCGGCGCCGTTCATCTGGTACACGCGGCATCCCAGATTTGGACACATGGTGACGTACATAGTCAAGGTCCATGCATAATAATGTTGTGCTCAAATATGGCGGTCAGTAATACTGTGCAGCAAATAGTACTACTCCGGTATAGAGGAAGTAAAATAACCGGCTTATTATATATAGCCACTCTTGGCTACATGGATGAGATAGTAAGACATGGAAAAACAAAAATGGTGGCAGCTAGTGGGTTCAAGTCTTCAAGGGCCTAGCTAGCTATACGCGTCCTCCAAGGTAAAAAGTACTCCTAATAGTACTACAAAGTATACTACTAGTACAAAAATGAAAGAGAAGGCGAGAGGGTTAAAAAAATGGAATACCTGGGTAGATGGTGACGGTCCGATCATGGTAGATTGTGTGACCATGTTGCACATCAGTGGTACCATGGGTAACGACTGCTAAGATAGTTGATCCCAATATGCCAAAGTCAGCTACAAGGTTCCAGGTTAGACCGAATCGCGGATGCAAATGCACATCCAGGATCGGCGATCTTATTTTGATCGGGGGATGACTGGTCCCTGCAAAATAATGGAGTACCGTTAGGGATGCAAATGATGGTTTGTGCATTCCGTTTGTAATCTCCCGTACCGTAGGATGGCAACCAGATGAACAAGTCCCCTGGCTTGTCACCGCGAAGATGCGGTCTAGATGGCGCATGGCGTCTTCGAACGTGTAGGGGTACAAATCTGTCGCGGCCAACATGCGCCTGCCTCTACCGTTACTGCCTCTTGCATTGATGGCAATCCTTATGTCGAACACCGCAATGAGATAGTAATCGTCGCAGCCGCGTCGCTTTGTCGGCGGGTCCGCAATTGCTATCTTCTTCAATCTCATGTAGGCATCATCATACGTATTCAAGCCCCGCCAGTCCAGACGGCCGATCCCAATGGTTGAGAAGGGGTCTATGGGAACGGCCGCACTGCTGTGGATGTTGTGCAAAATGATGGTGGTATCCGGCCGGAGGTATGCAAGCCAATCTTCGTTGGCACCGACCCAGACCTATATATAAGACGGTGGGCAGCGGAGAAATTACGGGATGGAAATGGAATAACTAAGTACTACATGATCAAACTCCATGACTGACCTACTCATCGGACAAAATCCGACTACCTCTCATTGTCGGCAACTCTAGCGGGGTCAACGTGCAACCATGGCCAAGGAGCGGTGGACTGTTCGAAGGATTGTCCCATAGAAGAACCTTATCCTCGAGGATGCATGGAAGACCAACAAGCTTGGCCTTTTCCCAAGCCTGTTTAAGCACCGTCTTGAAAAATTTGGTGCAGGAAGCACCGAGTCTTGCGGCGGTGAGGACGTCGGAGCGGCGTGCGATTTCTCCCAAAGGATCATCGTCCAAGGTCTCCCAGCCCCGACGAGGAGGAGAACCGCCTGGCGAATCCATGGGTGCAGCAACGAACCGCCTTCTCTTCGGGGGGATGGGAACTAGCGAGGAGGAGATAAGAGCATAGTAACCGCAGGGCCTCGTCCCTTCCAACTGTAGATCGTTCCTCAGCGAAGGGGTGAGGCTATTATTTACTACTAGTACTAGCATGATGGAACGTTATGGGATTGCATTATACTGTAAATAATAGCACTAGTAAGAAATTTTGGCACTAGGTAGTAGTTTTGGCGTGGATTAAGAAATTTTGGGTATGTTTTGGCCATTTTTTGTACACGCCAACTAGTGTCAAAAAACGTCTTACATTATGTGACGGAAGGAGTACGTACTCGTACTGTAGCAGTACTAGTACTACTTTTCTCACTAGTAGTGCGATGTACTGTACTTCTAGTCTAGTCTAGTATAGTGCACCAGTTTTGAACTCTTGAATCTCAGGGCCAAGGAGCTACAGTTGGAAGTGGAGGGTACTACTGTTCTCTAGAACCATCGCTGTACTATCAATGCAGGGAAAGTACACCTGCGTAGTGGCCTAGTGGGTACTCTCGGTGCTCTATTCAGCAGCTCCTCTCACGTAGCTGGCCTACTCAGCCGCTCCTCTCACGCACACAACTAGCAGCCTGTTTATCAGCGACGGTTACTGCGGGGCAGAACATTTGAGTTATTTGATACAACAGGACTAGGCTTTTCGCTTCCATTTGTGGAGGTGTAACTGGATCTCGTCGAACTTTGTTAGTAGTTCCTTCTTTATGAATGAGATGAAGCAAAGCTTTTGCCTCCGTTTCAAAAAAAAACACGTCAAGAGGAATTTCTTTTATAGTAGAGACGATAATGGAGTGAAGTCCATGCGTGCAACCCACAAGCTACAGAGTAGTAGTAGAGCACTTTACGTACAGAGCCATATTGCACAGTTCCCAATGCCCCGCCAGGCTTTTCCGGCTCCTCGGGCTTAACTTGGGAGGCGCTAGTTTGAATATGCTACTAGCTGGAAGCTGCAAGCGAGGTGCGGCTAGGGCGAGCACGCGAGCCACGGGAATGCTGGGAAGGAAAACCCGTTCACGTGGCTAGGCTGTCCTAGTGCACCCAGATTGTGGGGCCGCACGTCCGTTTGACTTCAAAACTCAAACTACCCGTGTAAAATATTGGCTCGCAGCGAAGTGTAGTAGTACTATTTTAAAAAAGGCCGCCGTGCGTTCGGCCGGGATCGAACCCAACAAAACGAGGTTATACACTCCCGCGACCACTAGTAGTACTCGTTGGAGTACAACGCAACCTAGAATCGCCTTTTGTCGCTAGTAGTACGTACATTGTTCCTTACAAGAAACCCCTATGGTTAATAGTATAGCCAGCTGCTGGCTATAAGCAGTGCCAATGTCATCTACAGCCCATCTTATAGCCAACATGTACAATAATAGATCAAAAGAGTGTACTACTTTTTTATTATGTGGCCCACTTCTCATTCTCACAAAGTGCCTAGGAGCACGTGCTAGAGCTGGCTCTTCACGAAGAGCCCGCTTACCTTCTCTGTCCTCTTCTCTTCTCCAACTAAGCAGAAATATACTAGTTTATTTCTTATAGCCCGCTGACTCAGCTCTATTGTACTTGCTCTAATAATGCAAGAAACCACTAAAATGCCAAGAAACTACTACCACTTGCATACATGGCAGACTTAAGATAAGACTACCTTATCAACCATTGTACATGCTCTTACCAACAAAAATCCTCGAGTGACCTCCTACCTCCGGCCCGTCCACCTAGTCATCCTCGGCCATGGGACGCAGCTACCGCCGCCGGCAGAAGGCGAGGTCAAAACCGCCGGCGGTGCGGAGCCCATGTTGCGGCAGCCCGGATGCCAGCTCCGTCCGGCGCTCGCGGCCGCTAGCTAGCCAAGATAGCTCCGTCCAGCTGCTTGTCTGCAAGGTTTGCTAGCTAGATTGGCACGGCATCGCAGCGGCTTGCTCGCGCGCGCCGCGCTAAGGCCAGCCATCTGGCTCGAGCGAAGGCCAGCGCGGCGGCTTGCTCGCTCGTGAGTCACGCTTGGGCCAGCCTACCAACCCGTGCGGAGGCCAGCGCGGCGTCCGGCCCGTCCGGCGGAGCGGCGGCCAACTCGCTCATCACCGGCGCCACCGACGAACACGCATCAGTACTGTTTGAAGTAATGTTCAGGAAAAATAATGATTTGAGGGGGAATAACAGGATAGAAGGTCAGATGTGGGTCCCTCGTGTCAACAGTCAAACAAAAAGTGTTGGTTTAAGCTGCCTCGTCAGCACGGACGTATGGGCCAACCCTGTCATAAATGGGTTTAAACGAACCTAATCGGTAGGAGTACTAGGTAGTTTTTGGCGTGGATTAAGAAATTTTGGGTATGTTTTTGCTATTTTTTGTACAATAGATTCTTCCTAGGGCTGGTTGAAAGTGGTAGTTTTTTGTTAAATACTCTACATATTGTAAGTAGGAGTGAAAGTTAAGCTTTGGAAGCCAATAAGCAAGGCTAGTTACATAGTGCATATGTGTACATGATTGAAAGTAAATATCAACCATGAGTGACTAATATCTTGATGGAAAACTCGAAACTATGGAATACTAGGAAAAAATGCATGGTTGGAAATACTAGCAATGTTCATGTCCGTTGCAACGAATCATAATTAGAATAATACTTATTCACAAACTTGGTACAAAACACTCTAATTTTGATATACATATGTCACTAGAGATATATTATGTTTCAATTAGAATATATTCCTTGGGCTGTTTTGGTGAGGTCAGGGAGGGATGTGGTTGGTTTTAAGATACTAATTATGGGTTTTTCTGCAAATTGGTAGACAAGTGGGATGTTGGTGAGAAAAGGCAACAACTTACCTCACAATCGTTAGATGTAGATCTAATGGTCAGAAACGACGGATGGCAGACACACCAGCATCACCAACTTAGTCTTGTGTAGGAGTACTAGCAAGATCCGTGCATTGCACGGAACATCAAGATGCATTTTTTTATAAAACACTTGTTGTGATTGACCCTTGCGGGAGTAATCCCATGTGTAAAAACTAATGATATCTCGAGAAATATGAGATAAGGTGAAGAGGAGTGGGGTGTGGTGGTGGTTGGTGGTCGGACTGAGCGGAGGCATGGGGATTGACGACGCCGGCAGCGGCCACCAGGCCAGTTTGTTCCAGAGGCTTCCTTTCTTAATTGCTCAACAATGAGGTTTGTTGGAGATAAGGATGAACGAGGGAAGGCCTTGTCTGCAAATGTGGAGAGGGGTGCGGGTATCTTTTAGTTTAATTTCCATCCGTCAGATATAGATCGGACGGTCTATATTGCAAGATGGCACACGTACCATCATCACCAACTCGGTTTTTTATAAGAGAAGAAATATAAGTATGGAGATACAAACGTATTATTGATACTTGCTTCCGTAAACTAGCATCTACATTCTATTCAACGCCTCAGCATGTGGGGCCTTAGCACAATGACTTCTCGACTGTGTAAAACAAAGATTTTCCCGTCGCCGACAAGGAGGGGGTGACGGCGGCGCGCTTTTTGGCTTGCTCTAGTCCTAGTAGTCATACTAGGTGGTCTAAGCACGTGTAGATTTATTCTTTTTCACGTCTCGTGTTCGCCGTACTGCCATGACTGTTGATGAATAGGCGGTAAGTTATTCACAGGGAAACCCTTGTTGAGCGTGTTTGCGAGAGAGAGAGGGAGAGTGTGCGTGTGTGATATGTTAGAGACTGAGGCAATGATAACAGATTCTTTGTGTCTATGTGTGTGGAGGATAGAGAGAGACATGTACATGGGGCTTTGTGTTGTGTAACGTGGAGACACATATACATAATTAGAGAGTGAGTGTGTGAGATACACATGCGGACATGAGGAGAGATGAGGATCCAGATAAATGGGTGTTTGTGCGTGTCTGTGTGTGTTTGTGCACGCGTTTGTGTGTGAGAGGGAGAGAGTGTATGTGGAGTAGAGAGACCACTGATGATGTAAACCTAGTATAAGGGAAGGGGGAATGGTGTGACATGTGTAGTAGCGAGATAGCACGGGTGCGGGCGGGGGAGCAGACTATTTGGAAGAGACATCGAGTGTGTGTGTGGGAGAGGGGTGTGAGAGCGAGAGAAAGAGAGAGCTAGCGACGGAGAGAGAGAGAGAGAGGAAGAGAGGGGGCGAGAGGGGTCGTTTGTGTCCATAAATGGCGTATAGATAGGGAGACAATGTTGATGTTGTCCGAAATTGGCCTATGAACGGAGACGCAAGGGAAGCGAGTCATCGTGTGTGTGATAGGGACTTCATGAGAGATCTAGAATAGATGGTGTAGAGAACAATGTGCGAAATCGAGAACGATTATACATTAGGGAGCTATGCAAAGAGTCACGACATATATGTATACAGGGAAGGAGCTGGGGCGGGTCCGCATGTGGGAGAGATAGAAAGAGGAGAGTGGTGCACAAGGAGACAAAGTGTGCTTGTTTGCAGTGGGGGTGGTGTGTGAGGTGAGTGCGCGAGAACCACATAACTAGGGAGATAGACGTTTGGGGGCGACGTTTTGTGTGTATGGGAAATATACACTCTACATAGTGCGTGTGCTTGGGTAAGAGAGATAGCGGGAGACCTAGAGAGTGAGGGAAGAGATGTGTGCATGCCCGAGAGACAAAGTGATAGAGACCTATGTTGGGGTCCGGACTTTACAAGAGAGAGGGGTGTTAATGTGCTCGTGTGTTGGTGTTTGGGGGAGAGAACGACTTCTCTATGTGTGTGTGTGTGTGGTGGTGGGGGGGGGTTGACTTCAGATAAAGAGTGAGGTGTCTATATTTGAGGGACTTTAGCGTAATTGAGATATTGTGCACTCATGGTTGATCAATTTGTTTCACAGTTTGTACTATGAGATAACGATACTTTTGAACATGCGTGATATACCTTGATGTACCAGAATTACAAACCTAAGATTGGAATTTTGGAATTCGACTCCATCATTAGCTTTTGTAATTCATTTAAACGGAGGTACATTTTTTAAGCCGGGATTTCGTGATTTCAAATTCATATATCAAACCTAGAGATATACACATACGGGCATGTTCAAACTTTATAATCATCCACTTTATTCATACACATACACATTTTTGCTTTTGTCATCATATTTAGGATAAACACATTTGGAATTTCATTTGAATTGGACCGTATGATGGTATTTGCTTGTAGTAGCTCAATGATCCATATTTGAATTGAATGGACAATCTAAGTTTCGAGTTGGAGACATTGATTTTCAAAACTTGCACATTTTTTTGCGTGCAAAACAAACAAATTGTCGGCCATGATATCATAGTCGGCCGTACGAGAGCAGAATACTTATAATTTTAGGCGCCAAAAGCTTTCAAACTTCCCGCTCACATCGAAATATCACGCGCCCGAAAGTTTAGCCCTGCGATATTCCTGTTTTACCCCTGCCACATGAACGGAAAAGGGCTGCTTTGGTAACTCCATTGTTTTCCCCTCTTTGCCCCCAACATTCTTCCCCAGAGCCCCTCCCCTTCCCCTCCCCGACCCCCCCAACCACGGCAAGCCGCCGAATCTAGTCCTCCGCCGCAGCGGTGGACCTCACACCCCGCCGGATCTACCTTCCGCACCTTGGAACCCCCAACTGCCAACTCACCACTTCACCGGAGCCGCTTCAGCGACTGGCTTGTCCACCGCTCCAGATCTCCTTGACCGCCATCATGGTCCACCGCACCGGATCTGCTTAACCGGCGCCCTCGTCCACCACAGCGTAGGCCCTTCACTGACTCCCTCGTCCGCCCCTTCGCTGGCCCTTCATACAAGCCCTCGTCCGCCGCAATAGATCCGCCTCACCGAAAGCACTGTACAATGCGCCCGCCGAAGCCTTCGTCCACTGCACCGGACCCGCTCCACGGACGCCATATTCAACTCCACCGGCCCTGCTTTACCGACGCCGCAGCCTCATCAGGTTATTTCGATTTGTACTCCTTCGGTTTTTCTCTTTATCGTGCAACTGTTCACTTACCACAGATGAGCTTTCTTGTATGTCGACAGGCGCCGCAACCGTAGCACCGGAGCCGCTTCAGCGACGGCGACAGCCGGCCCAAACTCAACCGCAACACGAGCACCATCGACGATCCTTAGCTATCAAGTATGACAACGATACCCATACGCCGCCGAGAATCAGGTACTATTATCCAACGGCCGGCGCCTACGTTCACTTTCCTAGCATAAGCACCGCACCTTTGAATTTCTTCAGGGCATCATTCAGTTTTTCATGAGACGCGTTATTCTGCTTGCACCTGTAGGGCCATACTTCTGGCAGTGAACATGTTACATGTGCTAAATTACATACCAGTGCACATATAGTTAATATGCTTTAGTTTTGTTCTGATGCCACCTGTTGGTTCCATCAGACTGCTTAATGTTCTCTATGCTTAATTACACATCAGCAAACTAGCATGTGGTTCCGCTGCTTTTTGTTCGTTTTACCCTACATTTTCTGATGCTAGCTATTACATCACTGCTCCGAGCCTCTGTTCATTACTTGTTTGTGTGTTCTTGATCTTCCCAAGTTGCATGACTAATTTGATGCTTCTATTAATTATGGAGCTGCCAACCCCATCAAGCAAAATATTTGTTCTTTTGGGGCTGGCACCTCGAACAAGCATAAAAATAGAGGGAAGCAGATATATTGTCGTGTATGCACACACCCTTCTTTCATTAGTTTAGATGAACCATTGATGATCAATTCGGACCAGTGCATGCGATTAAAATTAATTTTACCTAAATAGATGGTGCAGAATAAACTACAACAACTAGATTTGCAACCACGGGATGCTGACGATATCTTCAAAGAACATTGCAACAGCAGCTAGGCTTCACAGCAACATATGGTAAGCCAGTGTGTTTTAGTACATGTGAAATGTAATGCGAGTGGGCTGCTTTCTTGGCTTGTGCCCTCAACGTGTAATCCTACCGAATTACAAATAGTTCAGTTGTCTGCTTTGCTGTATTGCTTGATTCGAATGCTTATTTGTTGTTACGCTATACCTGAGTTGGCCAATATGTCAGCAGTGCCTGCTGTACTATCGTAAAGAAATGCATGCCTATTTCATTTGAGTCCTTAACTTTTCCTCTCAACTTCATCACAAGACTGTCTTCGTAGTTTATATGAGGCCACACTGTTAAGTGCTTTCTCAGATTATTTCAACTGCTTAGATGCCTTGGCAACTTAAATATAGCGGTTGTACACTCCCTTTCAACTAGGGATGTCAACTGGGTCCCGTTTAATCCCGATTAAAGTCCACTAGTGGTATGATAGTTCAAAAGAGTTTTTGTTTTTTGAGGAAAATGAACTAGGGAGGTAGCAAAAACTAACTAGATGGGACTGGCGGATGTCGTTTATTTGCCACTTACATCCCTAGTTTCATCTTACCATTTTAATTTCTTTTCGGCTGATGCTGCTTCGAACCATTTAAATATAGTTTGCCATGCTCGGCAATAATTCGTCCGTCGTTTACCATGTAAGCTTACTGCCTGGATCATACGATAACTATCTCTTACTGATGTCCAGCGGAAACCTTTCAGGATGCCGTTCACACTAGGACACAATGTACAACCCCAGAATCTATTTGTGGAAGCAGTGCGCCATCCATGTTACCAGATGGTAGCAGTTCAGAGGCAACACCGCCGGAGAGCAGTCTGAGCACAGATATTATAGTGCTTGAGGCTCTACTAGAGGCAGAAAGAGATGGTGTGGCTGCCATGAATGAGGTAATCTTTATCTTGAGGCTGGAAATTACGGAATTAGCGGCACGCATTATGCAAGCAACCCAAGAATTGGAGGAAGTAAGAATGTTGCATTTGAAGACGGAGGAGGTCCTGCTGTTTCTGCTATCTGAAGCCCAAGGTAATCCCGGTTCTTCTTTAGATACCAGTTGAAATTGTCATTAGATTATTGTACTTGCATGTTGTGTCATGTCTCTGAATGGATTATGTTGCAAGACCCCCTATGTTGTCCATGTGTTGTAATGATCCGAATTTTTTAGGCGAGGTAATCCTCAGTACTTGTATGATTGACATAAGGTGAACTGTTTTTCGTGTGAGCATATTGTATTGGATGAAATAACTGTTTGACTCAGAGTGTATCCAACCTACTGAATTCGAAGATCACGGCATTTCTAAATCATAATCATATATAAAGGTGGAATAAATCTTTGTTGTGGTTTTGAAGAAATAAATAACAAAACGTATAATTATCTGTGGATATTCGTAATCGAATACAAATTGGATTTGAATTTAGTTTGCCAGGTCCCAGGGCAAACGTGAATGCTAATTCTCCCAAGTTTTGAACGAAGCGGCTAAACACCCACTATAATTTGTGGGCTGCCCGAAGCAAGTGTTTGCGAGATGGAAATTACTGTCTACCCCTGACACTTGACATCCTTATCGACCGGATTTACACTGCTGTCGATAGGGGTAGACTAGTAACTTCAATCAGACGTGACACGACGGCCTCTGAGCCCATTCAGACACGGTGGGCGCCAAACGTGGGCGGCAAAACACATTTGATTCAAGCTCGTCCGAAAGACATGTGTCTCTTCCTCCATTTCCCCATTCATACACGGTGGGCGGCAAAACAAACTCTCCTCGTCCGAAATCGATGTAGGCTAATATTTTAAATAGGGGCAGATGTGTAACTTCCATCAGACGTGACACAACCGCCCTACCTGTCAGCCCCGTTCATACACCGTGGGCGCCAACCGTGGGCGGCAAAACACCCTCTCCTCGCCCGAAATAGTTACCGGCAAATATTTGGGAGATGCGAGATTACCGTCCTATCCCCAACCGACGCGATGTCCGAAATTTTAAACGGGGGATAAGTTCGTAACTTTCCCCCATTTCAGAGAAGCGCATCCCAAAGTTTGAGATCCCCCCTCCCCTCCATTTCCCCATTCATACACCGTCGGCGGCACGACAACCTCCGCACTGCGGCCAGCCTCCTCCGTCCGCCACCCCATCCTCCACCTTGCCGGAGCCGCTACCCCTACCCCGTCGTCCACTGCAAGAGATGGACGTCTCTCATCCACGGCGCTGGACCAGGATCCTTTCATCGCCTCCTCTCGCTTCATCGGCGCCGTCGTCCACCTTGCCGTTGCCGCTCCTACGACCGCCTCGTCCACGGCAACAGGATATATCCCCCGACCCGGCCGTCTGCCGTCTAAAGTCTTCTTCCCCGCCGCCGACAGCCATCGCACCCGCAGCACCCTCAACGTATCAGCATAGGCCTACACAGCGTCGCAAGAGAGGTGGTACTCTTCCATATGTGCTTAAGTTATTGATCTCACCCGGAAAATAGATCGTAATTTGTTTACTGTACTTTTCTTGTCCGTACCAAATCGTAGTGGCTAGTTGAAAGCAAACATTGGTTGCGAAGTAGCTTTGTCCGGTTTGCACCTTCAGATCCGCCATGGCACGGGCACTATACTCGTAAAGCTTATGGTTTCCCCCTTTATATTCACTACCATCATCGTAGGTGCTTCGTGTCGTGCTAGCACTGCTCCTCAAGACCTCAACCCAAAGCTTACGTGTTGAAATACGAATCTGATATGATGCTCATATCACTAAAACAGAGAACGTTTAATTGGTCACCTAATGTTCCTATATTCGTTTCGAAAAGCATGTGCGCCACCCACTGGTCCAGCTAGTTCCACTTTCCTGATTTTTCTCTTGATGCTTAGGGTTTTCCCCTTTTATCTACTCTACTATGATCTGCGTAGGTGCTTTCTGTCGTACTAGCATTACTCCACCCTTCAAGCTAAACAACACAACACTCAGAATTCGAAAGCTTAGTTGTTCAAATATGATTGTGATATGATACTGATATTAGTTAACCGACACATTTAATTGGTTAGCTAAAGGTCCCACTTGAGTTTCCAAATGCATGTCGCGACATATAGAGAGACAGCATAATTGCATTTCTTTGTCACTTGTTGACCGTACTTTCTTGTCCATACCAAATCTTAGTTGTTATTTCAAAGCAAACATCGGTTGCTAACTACCCTTTGCGCGGTTTGCAGCTTCAGATCTGCCATCCCACTGCCACGGTCAACACTGTACTCATCATGCTTATGTTTTCCCCATTTTATGATGACCACAATCAGCCTACGTGGTTCGTGTCGTAATAGCACTGCTCCACCCATCGAGCTAAACAAGCTTAGTTGTACAAATTCATATATGATATTATTGCTGATATTAGTAAAACTGAGAGATGTTTAATTGGTTAGCTAAATGTTCCTACTTTAGTTTCGAAATGCATGTGAGCCACATATGGAGAGACCGGAAAGAATAGTATTTCTCTGTGCGCTCTGGTTCATCATGGGTGGCCAACCGACATTGTATTGAAAGACTTGTAATATCTTCAATCTGCTTGCTCTTCTGCTCTTCTTTAAGATGATACTCTTCTCTTGCGGTCGACTGGTCAGGTCGAGTTGTTCTCCCTTAGTATATTTTGAATCTGTCAGGTCAGGTCGACTTGTTCTTCTTTACTATATGTTGAAGCTATCATCTGCGAAGTGTCATCACTTCTGGAGCTCTCATATTTTGAGTAGTAGGCCACATTATATTAATGCACACAACAAATTACAGCATGCATGGCATCTTTAGAAGAATTGCAGAGATAGCACAAAGGGGTTTACAGGGAGGCAGTATTGGATTAGAATCACTTCTGCATTACAAAGAAAATCTCACTTGTTTTTATGTTTTCATGCATGTCAGATATTGAACATTATCAAAATGAATATGAGAATGGGCGCACGAGAGGAATATTGCGGAACGATCCACTGGCTAACAAACTTGGCATGGTGGAGGATGGCCTATCTTATTCACCCATCAAGGTGCTTGCTCTAACTTTGTAAAGTTGTATTGGTCGCACATATTTTGCATCTGACCTCTTGCATTACTTCTACTTTGTTACACCATCTGCTTAGTTTAAGCATCATATATGAGTATATGCCATACCTATCCATTTTCTGTACCTATTCCATGTGTCGTCACACTATGTTTTTCCAGTCAAATGTTGTTCTTTCGTAATAGATGTCCAAAAGGAAGAGGGTGAGTGCAGATCCTCAAGGAGTACAAACTAGGTATTTGGAAAAGGTAGTGATACCTGTTAAATCAGATAGATCAGCAGCCACAGAAAACACAGGCCCAACTGTACCACACTTTACCCCTACTCCAGTGGCCAAACCCCTATTAGAACTGCTGGGAGCCCAGCGTCAGGTACTGTCTATGATATCAATTCAAAATTTGAACTCCTAAATTTCTGCTTGTGCCTTACCTTCTCTCTTGTATGAAAACTAATTTCAGATGAATCTCCTTGCTCAAAGGATCATACGATCTCAAAACAATAATGGGCTCTGCATTGCTCTTGTCAGTACCTCTCTCCCTTTTGCCTTGTAACGCTGTACTTAATTAATTGCTATTTGATTATGTATCATCAGTCTGCACCTGAGCTTCATTATCCTCTGTTTCTTCCAATATTATTTGATCTATATTTACTCTTTGCAAAATGTAGAATAATGGCAATGCTTATAAAGAATTTTCTTTGGGGAATTTATTGAATTATCCTTCCATCAACATGGAGAAGGGCTTTGTCCAGCCCGTGTTAACATGTAATGTAAGTTCATCCTTCTCAAGCCTTCAAACTTTGTTCTAGTATAGATTTGGATAGGCATCATTTCCTCCACTGCTGTTTGCTTTGCTGTTTACATCTGATTGGATGTTTGCAACAACTACCAGTTTCAAATTGTAGTTGTAAAAACATGTTCCTTATGCAGAACAGATCCATTTATTTGCTTATATAATTGTGAAACCTATTACGTGTCTCCTTGTTTCTCTTTCAGACTCGTATCTCTTACGCCAGGCAGAACTTTAGGGAAGATAGTGAGCCAAACCATCTTGAGGACAGCGAGATGACCCCAAGGTCCTGTCTTGATGAAGACAGTGAGTTGAAGCTACTCACCAGCAGGTGTGAGACAACCTCTGTGCAGTCGCTACCTCAATCAGTTCGACTTCTTCAGTCTCAACTTAAAGCGGAAAGGCTTGCTTTAGCTCAGCTCCGACTTGAAGTCAAAGATGCAATGAAGATGTCAGAGGACTACCGTGCACACCATCATGCCTTAAATCTAGTGTTGATGCATCTATCGTTGACACTACTGAGGTCTACTCAGCTTCTTCAGCTGTTTGGGGGACCCGACGTGGCCAGGCCTAGTGCCTTCTGAAGTGCTCTCAGTTTTGTATATTCTTTTGTCGGCGCATTTATTTGCACTGGTGGCGAACTTTGATGCCCAGTGGATGTAATATGTGTGATAGCCGTGATAGCCTAGCGTAAGTTGCTTGCTTATTTATTTCCTTGTTGTCTTGTTTATTTGTTTGCTTGTAGTCATTGCAGTTCTTTTTCCGTGGTTTGCTAGTTGCTGCAATAACCTATTTTTTTAAACTAGGTCACAATAACCATGGGCTAATATTTACTGTAGTGACACTGGGCCTCCTACGGGCCGTAGAAACACTGGGCCTTCTACGGGCCGTAGAAACAGTGGGCCTTCTACGGGCCGTAGAAACAATGGGCCTTCTACGGGCTGTAGAAAAAATGGGCCTTCTATGGGCCGTATCATCAATGGGCCTTATACGGGCAGTATGATCGATTGGCCAAACATGGGCCAATAACAGGCCACATTATGGCCGTAAACGGGCTAGAGTTGGAATCGTCCGTTCATGGGCCGACCATAACGGGCCATCGTTAATAGGCCGTATTTGATGACGTTATGAAAACGGCCCAACATATTAACGGACCACAAACGGGCCGACAGTAACCATGGGCTGAATTTGGCCCACTAGCAGAAAATGACAGTAACGGGCCGTAAGTAAATGAATGCTGGAAATGAGCCCAAGAATAAATGGGCTCTGAGAAGGCCGAAAGATAACATGGGCTGGAAACGGCCCAACGGAATAACGGGTCGTTAATGGGTATAAAGTGATACACTGTTCATTACGGGCCAGTTTCACCACGGGCCGTTAATGGGTGTAAAGTGATACACTGTTCATTACGGGCCAGTTTCACCACGGGCCGTTAATAGGCCAAGAGTTACATAGGGCCTCATATGGGCCGAAAGACGTCATGGGCCATACATGGGCCAGAAGTGAAAACAGGCTGGAATCCTATTGGGTGGCCCAGATGACGCTACTGGGCCTAATTCGGATAGGGCGTAACGGGCCATGGGTTAGCGGGCTGTAAATGGGCTATATGTGAACAGGCCGTTAACAGGCTTTACATGGGCCAGCCCGCCACCTTTTGACCAAGTCAAACAGGCCGGCCTTTTCACAGGAATGGGCCTCTGTTGGGCCGTGCCACGTGTCGACGTATCATAGGCGCCTTCTGTCCAATGAGTGGATGACATCTGTCCCAACGATGAGCCGACACGTGTTTCCTCCAGCCAATGATGATTTTACACGTGGAAAATCCCCATTGGTCGGGGCTGTTAACGGGTTATCGGATCCAAAACCCGACCCGATAGCTTAACGGCGTTCCGTTACGGTGGATGCCATGTGTCGGTCACCCTTGACGAAAGCACTTCTGTGACGCGGGATTTATCATCATGGAAGTGGACACTTTCGTGATGATAATTTTGGTAATGTCATGGAACACTTCTACGACAGCACAGGTATGACTATCTTGATTCTGTCATAAATTTGTCATGGATGTACATGCATGACAAAAAACGCGACCTACTGTGACAAACACGTATCATCACGGAAGTGTATTTTTTTGTAGTGTGAGTAAACTTGCTTATTCTGAAAAAGTATATACTCATCTATTCTTACTGATGGGTAGTTTTTTTAGTGTCCGGTGATGCGAATAGGTTTTTTTTCTTTGAGTGGTGATGGGAATAGGTGCCGTGTCTGGATGATATATTGGAGTAGGGATAGAAATGGTGTCGCCCACGGACTCAGCGCAGGCGCGCAACCATCACTGCCCCACCCGCACTATAATAGAGTCCGACCCACGGGCCGGTTTCCCGTGCCTCATTATGTTCCCCATCTTAGACAGCCGAAATCCCCACATCCTAACCCTTGCTCTCTCCCTGCCCTGATCCCCACTACCGCCAATGTCGTCGGAGTCACCATCCGCGGAGCCCTTCGAGGCCGCAGAGGCCGTCGGCCTCCCCGACGAAGGAATCAGAGCCCACCGGTGTTGGGGGCGTCGCCGCCACCGTGCCATGGGGTGCCCACGAGATGAACATGTTGTGGGCCCGCAACCCGCCCGTGCACGCGGGCGAGGACGACGTCATGGCGGCCTTTGCCCCGGACAAGGCGCTTGAGTGTGTCATCATAAGCGTCGGCTCCCATAGCTATGCTTTCGTCCTTTTCCCCTCCGTCACCAAGTCCCAGTCCGCCCTCGAGGCTCCGTGACTCCAAGGTCAAGGACACCTTTATTCGGATCGAGTATGTCCGGCTGGTAATTTGTCAACCCTCCCCCACTAGTAGCAGCTCCCACCTTGGATCCCCAGTTTGCAATGTGAATTTTCCGGCAAAATTAGGACTTCAGTGCTTGTGATTTGCGATTTATTTAGGTGGTTCGGGATGAGGCATGCAGCAGCTCTGATATATGTAGTTATTCAAGCGGCAACATATGGGATTAACAGCGACGGGGTGGTCTGGTGGAGGCTCGCAGGTGGCTGGGTGCAGCTGCGCTAAGGGTATAGGGGAGCGCGCTGCGCGAGGCCTTTGAGATGGTGGATGAGCACGTGAGGAGCCGATGGCAACTAGAAACCTTGACACGGGTGAATGGTATAGTAGGAACCGGTGGTAGTGCGTTCCTGGGCAGCGACGGCGGCCACCGTGGGGAGGTTCATGTGGTGGGAAACGTCGGCGCCACGTGGGGAGCCTGGGCCATTCGGATTTTCTTTTTAACTGCAAGCCATATGGATTGGGGGAAGAAGGGTTCGGTTGGGCAATTTTTTATATCTTTAGGAAATCGTTTTCTGGACCGGGGAATAACGGTTGGGCTTGGCATTTCTTGTTTCTTCCGGATCTTTAGCGAATCATTTTCTACCACTTATGGATGGCAGCGGTGGGTAACTGTTTTCCAGATCTTTAGCAAATAATTTTTTGGATTGGCGAACAATGGTGGTCGGGTCGGGCAGCTCATTTTTTTGGATCTTTAGTGGATCGTTTTCTACCACTGATGGATGAGAGTGGTGTGTAATTGATTTTCCAGATCTTTAGCAAATCGTTTTTCAGATTGGGGAACAAGGGTCTAGTCGGGCAACTCTTTTTTTTCCGGATCTTCAGCCAATCATTTTCTACCACTTTTGGATGAAAGTGGAGGGTAATTGCTTTTTCTGGATCTTTAGCAGATTGTTTTCCGGATTGGGGAACGAGGGTCGGGTCGGCACGCTTTTTTGGATCTTTAGCAAATCGTTTATTACCATTTATGGTTGGCAATGGTGAGTAAGTGTTTTCTCTTGACCTGTAGCAAATCATTTTCTGGATTGGGGAACAACGGTCGGGTCGGGCAGCTCTCTTTTTTTGGATCTTTAGCAAATCTTTTTCTACCACTTATGGATGGCAGTGGTGGGTTTGCAACTTCATGGGCAATGTTAGGACGGACGAGCAGAAGCACGGATCCCTTTACTAGTGTTCAAGAAAACGTTGTGGTAGTGAAGTATATTATGGTCATTTGTGTTGTGGTAGAGACACTTTGTTTTATTAGGGCCAGGACGGACGGGCAGAAGCACACACAACAGATACATAAACTTATGATTATTTGTGTTTTGGTAGAGACACTTTCTTTTATTAGGGTCATTTACAATATTTCTATTTGAGGTACTGAAGTATATTATGCCAATGAGATATTGTATGCATTCCTTCTTTTTGAGACTGATACGTCTCCAACGTATCTATAATTTTTAATTGTTCCTTGCTGTTATCTTATCAATCTTGGATGTTTTATAATCATTTTATAGTCATTTTATATCATTTTTTGGTACTAACCTATTGACATAGTGCCAAGTGTCAGTTGCTGTTTTCTGCATGTTTTTTTACATCGCAGAAAATCAATACCAAACGGAGTCCAAACACAGCGAAATTTTTTGGAGATTTTTTAGGACCCGAAGAAGCACCTGGGGGGTGCTCCGAGGGGAGCACAACCCACCAGGGCACACCAGGAGGCCCAGGCGCGCCCTGGTGGGTTGTGCCCACCTCGGGTGCCCCCTAGACCGCCTCTTTACTCTATAAATACCCCAATATCCCAGAAACCCTAGGGCAGTCGACGAAAATCAATTCCAGCCGCCGCAGAGTCCAGAACCACCAGATCCAATCTAGACACCATCACGGAGGGGTTCACCACTTCCATTGGTGCCTCTCCGATGATGCGTAAGTAGTTCTTTGTAGACCTTCGGGTCCATAGTTAGTAGCTAGATGGCTTCCTCTCTCTTGTTTGATTCTCAATACGATGGTCTCTTGGAGATCCATATGATGTAACTCTTTTTGCGGTGTGTTTGTTGGGATCGGATGAACTTTGAGTTTATGATCAGATCTACCTTTTTACATCCATGAAAGTTATTTGAGTTTCTTTGATCTCTTATATGCATGATTGCTTATAGCCTCGTATTTCTTCTTTGATATTTGGGTTTTGTTTGGCCAACTTGATCTATTTATCTTGCAATGGGAAGAGGTGCTTTGTAGTGGGTTCGATCTTACAGTGCTTGATCCCAGTGACAGAAGGGAAGCCGACACGTATGTATCATTGCTACTAAGGATAAAACGATGGGGTCTATTTCTATATAAATAGATCTTGTCTACATCATGTCATCGTTCTTATTGCATTACTCCATTTCTCCATGAACTTAATACACTAGATGCATGCTGGATAGCGGTCGATGAGTGGAGTAATAGTAGTAGATGCAGGCAGGAGTCGGTCTACTAATCTTGGACGTGGTGCCTATATAATGATCATTGCCTGGATATCGTCATGATTATTTGAATATCAATCAATTGCCCAACAGTAATTTGTTTATCCACCGTTTGCTATTTTCTCGAGAGAAGCCACTAGTGAAACCTACGGCCCCTGGGTCTCTTTCTCATATTATTTGCCTTTGTGATCTATTTTACTTTGCTTTTATTTTTAGATCTATTAAACCAAAAATACAAAAATACCTTGCTGCAATTTATTCCTATTTATTTTATTTGGTGTTCGATCTATCAACCTACTACAATTTATTCATGTCCGCTTGCCAATTTCTGGCGCCGTTACCTAAATGGGATTGACAACCCCTTTAATACGTCGGGTTGCGAGTATTTGTTATTTGTGTGCAGGTGCCGTTTACGTGTTGTTTCTTGGTTCTCCTACTGGTTCAATAACCTTGGTTTCATCATTGAGGGAAATACCTACCGTCGCTGTGCTGCATCATCCCTTCCTCTTTGGGGAAATACTGACGTAGCTTCAAGCCGCATCAAAAGGAATTTCTGGCACCGTTGCCGGGGAGGATCTTCAACATATACCATGTTCCTAATCATAAATCTCATCTCCTCGCAACTTACATTATTTGCTATTTGCCTCTCATTTTCCTCTCCCCCACTTCACAAAAAATTGCCATTTTATTCGCCCTCTTTTCCGTTCGCCGTTTTCTCGTCAGATCTGTTTTTGACTGCAATCTTGTTGCGTAGTCACCATGACTCAAGAGAATAGCAAGTTGTGTGATTTCTCAAATACCAACAACAATGATTATATTGGCACTCCTATTGCTCCTCCAGCCACTAGTGCGGAATCTTGTGATATTAATACTGCTTTGTTGAATCTTATTATGAAAGATCAATTTTCTGGTATTCCTACTGAGGATGCCGCGTCTCATCTTAATATCTTCGCGGAATTATGCGATATGCAAAACAAAAAATATGTGGACAATGATGTTGTGAAGATGAAATTATTTTTGTTTTCTTTGCGTGATTCTGCAAAAAATTGGTTGTCTTCTTTGCCTCGCAATTGTATCGATTCTTGGAATAAGTGCAAAGATGCTTTTATCACTAAGTATTTTCTGCCCGCAAAAATTATTTCCCTTAGAACCCAGATCATGAATTTCAAGCAACTTGAAAATGAGCATGTTTCACAATCTTGGGAAAGGATGAAAATGATGCTAAGGAATTGCCCAACTCATGGGTTAAATCTTTGGATGATCATACAAAAACATTATGCAGGATTGAATTTTTTTCTCGTAATCTTTTGGATTCCGCCGCTGGTGGTACTTTTATGGAAATTACTTTGGGTGGAGCCACCAAATTGCTTGATAATGTCATACCAAATTATTCACAATGGCATACCGAAAGAGCTCCTACTAGTAAAAAGTTAATTCGGTCTAAGAAATTTCTTCTTTGAGTGAAAAAGTTGATGCTCTTATGAAATTGGTTGCTGGTAAAAGTACTACTATTGATTTCAATGATATGCCTTTGTCTACTTTGATTGAGAAAAATAGTGATGCCGTAGATGTGAATTTTATCTCTCGAAATAATTTCAACAACAATGCTTATAGAGGTAATTTTAATCCTAGGCCTTTTCCTAGTAATTCCTCAAATAATTATGGTAATTCCTATGGAAATCCTTCTTATAATAATAATAGTAACACCTCTTATCTTGATAATAATATTAAAGAATTTATCAACACGCAAAAAGTTTTCAACACTACTATAGAAGAAAAGTTGAATAAGATTGATGATTTGTCTAGAAGTGTTGATAGAATTTCTCATGATGTGGAAAATCTCAAGATGAAAATTTTTGTTCCTAAAGTTGAGGAATCAATTAAAGCTCTTTATGTTTCTAGGATGAAAGTAAGAAAACAACCACTACGCTTAGAGCTAGAGGAGAATTAAAAAAAGCGTTTTCTAGTGATTGCTTTCATAAAAGTGATGAAGATCTTAAAATCATTGGTGTTTCTTCTATTGATTCTTTGTTTATTAAAGTTAAGATTGATGAAAAAGGGACTGGAAAAGAGTCAACTTTAGCTAGAAGGCGTCCTGATATTTCGGAGGGTGAAAATCTTGTTGAGAAAATTGATAAAAGTGGGTTTGAAGAGGTCAAGACTTTAACTAGTGATGTGCCCACTCTTTTGGATTACAAAGACTTTAATTATGATAGTTGCTCTTTGATTGATTGTATTTCTTTGTTGCAATCCATGATAAATTCACCCCATGCTTATGAACAAAATAAAGCTTTTACTAAACATATTGTTGATGCTATGATGAAAGCTTTAGAAGAAAAATTGGAATTAGAAGTTTCAATTCCTAGAAAATTGCATGATGAATGGGAACCTACTATCAAAGTCAAGATTAAAAATTATGAGTGTTTTGCTTTGTGTGACATGGGTGCTAGTGTTTCTACAACTCCGAAATCTTTATGTGATGTGCTTAGTCTTACCGATTTTGAAGAATGCTCTTTAAATTTGCACTTGGAGAATTCTATTATTAAAAAGCCTATGGGAAGAATTAATGACGTTATTATTCTTTCAAATAGGAATTATGTGCCCATAGATTTTATTGATCTTGATATTGATTGCAATCCATCTTGTCCAATTATTCTTGGTAGACCATTTTTACGCACTATTGGTGCCATGATTGATATGAAAGAAGGCAATATTAAGTTCCAATTTCTGTTAAGGAAGAGTATGGAACACTTCCCTAGAAAAAGAATTAGGCCACCATATGAATCAATCATGAGGGCATCTTATGGATCTCGAAACAAAGATGACAAAACATAGATCCTCGCTTTATGCCTAGCTAAGGGCGTAAAACTATAGCGCTTGTTGGGAGGCAACCCAATGAATAAAATTTATTTCTGATTTTTTATTTCTGTTCTTGAGTGTTAGCACAATTGTGCTACTCTTATGATTGTGTTTTTTTATTTTAATTAGTGTTTGTGCCAAGTAAAGCCTTTAGGATCTTCTTGGGTGATAGTTGTTTGATCTTGCTGAAAAAAAGAAAATTTTGCGCTCACGAACACAATTCTTATTTTTTACCAGAGTGTGATAAAGTGCCAATTCGTTTTGAAGAAGATTAATACACAAATTGCTCATGTGTTCCTAATTTTTTCATAATTTTTGGAGTTACAGAAGTATTCGAAATATTCAGATTGCTACAGACTGTTCTGTTTTTGACAGATTCTGTTTTCTTTGCGTTGTGTGCTTGTTTAGATGATTCTATGGTTTTCTTTGATGAGTTTTTGCCATAGAAAAGTTGGAATACAGTAGATATAATGGAAGAATAAAATATGAATTGGTTTGATACAGTACTTATAGTAGTGATTTGCTTTCTTATAATAACGGATCTCACGAAGGTTTTGTTGAAGTTTTGTGTGATTGAAGTTTTCAAGTTTTGGGGTATCTTATGGTGGATGAAGGAGTGAGGAGTAAAAAGAGCCTAAGCTTGGGGATGCCCCGGCATCCCAAGCTATTATCCAAAGAGAGCAAGCAACTAAGCTTGGGGATGCCCCGAGTGGCATCCCCTCTTTCTTCTAATGACCATCGGTATTTTACTCGAATCTATATTTTTATTCGTCACATACTATGTGTTTTGCTTGGAGCGTCTTGTATGATATGAGTCTTTGCCTGTTTTATTTTGATTTTTAAGTCTTGATTCCTTGCTGGACACACCTATTTGAGAGATCCAAAATTATTCCATGACTTGTTAGAATTGCTCTCTATGCTTCACTTAAATTTTTATGAGCTATGGATTTGCTCTAGTGCTTCACTTATATCTTTTTTAGCATGGTGTGCTTTAGTATTTTTGAAGAAATTCTCTCTTGCTTCACTTAGATTTATTTGAGAGTTAGTAAAAAATTTAAGAAATTTTCTCTTGCTTCACTTAAATTAATTTGAGAGAAAGAAAAATTATGCTCATGATCTTCACTTATATTTGTTTGAGCTTATCAAAAGCAACACATGAAAATTAGTTCCAAAGTGATAGATATCCAAGAAGGATATAATAAAACCTTTTATGAAGATCATTGGACAAAATAAACTTGATTCTTAGTAATAGTTTTGAGATATGATGATGTGATATGTGAGTCATGTTGATGAGTAATTATGCTTTAGTAAGAATATTGGTGTTAAGGTTTGTGATTCCCTATGCAAGCACGAAAGTCAATAATTGTGCAATGAAATTATATCCTACTTGTGGTGCATTATTCGGTGTTAATTATGCTTAATGCTCGCTTATGAGATTATTTGTTTCTTGGTTGGTCGCTTCTCAATCTTTTGCTAGCCTTCATTTTGCACTAAGTATGATCACTACTTGTGCATCCAAAAACCTTTAAACCAGTTGTGCCACATGAGTCCACTATATCTACCTATATGCAGTATTCTTTTGCCGTTCTAAGCAAATTTGTATGTGCCATCTCTAATTTTCAAAATAAACTTCTCTTTTGTGTGCTCCTACCGCTCGCGAGGCGGTGAGGGGTGGCTAATAGTTTCCATGCTAGATGTGTTATTCTCATGATGAGTGTTTATTCACTTGTCATTGCATGAGAGTAAGGCAAAGGTATAAGGGATGCCCAGTCCCATAATGAAAAATGAATTTACTTTATGTTGTCAAATAATAAATTACTTGGAAAGTGTTGGTATGGAGGGCACCTGTGGATACGGTTAGCCATTGAAAGTGAAAGTATGGTTGAAAAAGGAATAAACTTTAATTTCTGTTTGGGAACCGCCTATGATATATCTAGCATGGAAAGTGTTAGGAACTCTAAGTCGTTTTTGTTGGTGGGAAAGGCACACCTCCCAAAAAAAATTTATCTCTAAGTTTTTCGCTTTGAGCTCTGGCACCTCTATCGAATTGTGGGTTCCGGCAAACCCTTGAGGTTCGAACACTGGGGTGCGCACGAAGATCTCTCTCCCTAGATCACTCTCGCAACGATCTCAAGGCCTAGCTCGCCGAACCCAAGGAACAAGAGACACAAGAGTTTATACTAGTTCCGGCCACCGTTGTGGTGTAATACCCTACTCCAGTGTGGTGTGGTGGATTGCCTTGTAGGCTGGGGATGAACAAGTACAAGGGTTGAACCGCCTCCTGAGCAGAGGTGTTCTTGTGCTCGATGAGCTTGTATGTGTGAGGATGATCTGAATGATCTGTCCAAGATGAGATATGAGATGCCTCCTACGGTGGTGGCTAGTCCTATTTATAGAGGCCCTAGTCCTCTTACCAAATGTTAGGCGGGAAGGGATCCCACAACGACCAAGTTTGAAGGGAGACAACTAGTACAAGCTATCCTGACAAAAGGTCGTCTTCGCCTGCCAAAGGCTCTGTGGTGACGCCGCCGTGGGCTCCGCGATGACCTCCACCCTGCCGTCCTGCTGGTCTTGGTCTCATTGCACCGATATGGAAACCTTTGCCTGAAGCCTTAGGACTCCTCGCCTGCGCTTGCCCCTTTAGCACTAAAGAGGCAACTGGTGCTCTGCGCCCGCTGGCGCCCGCCTGGCTTCGGTCGTCATAGCTCACGTCACGCGCACCTCGCAATGTGCCCCTTGCATAGATATCTCTGCTCCTCGGGAGCCATCCCAGTGAGGCTGCCCCTGAGGAGGTCTTGCATCGTCCGCCTCGCGAGGGTCTTGAGTGGTTGCTAATGAAGATGGGCCGCACCAGGCCGCTGATGGAGCCATGTTGTGGGTCGCAGGCAGGCAAGTCTGGGGACCCCCGTTCCCAGAATGCCGACAGTAGCCCCCGGGCCCAAGCCGCGCTCGGACTTGGCTTCGAGGCGAAGCCAAAGGGCAAGTGCGGAGCGTCGCGGGCCACAATAGCCTACGGCCTTGATTGACGTGTGGCGATGATATGTCTCCAACGTATCTATAATTTATGATGTATTCATGCTATTATATTATCTGTTTTGGATGTTTATGGGCTTTACTAAACACTTTTATATTATTTTTGGGACTAACCTATTAACCGGAGGCCCAACCCAAATTGCTGTTTTCTTGCCTATTTCAGTGTTTCGAAGAAAAGGAATATCAAACGGAGTCCAAACGGAATGAAACCTTCGGGAGAGTTATTTTCGAAACGGAAGCAATCCAGGAGACTTGGAGTAGACGTCAGGGAAGCTTCGAGGAAGCCACGAGGCAGGGAGGCGCGCCCTACCCCCTGGGCGCGCCCCCACCCTCGTGGGCCCCTCGTGGCTCCCCTGACCGACTTTCACCTATATATGTCCATATACCCAAAAACATCGGGGAGCAGAATAGATCGGGAGTTCTGCCGCCGCAAGCCTCTGTAGCCACCGAAAACCAATCTAGACCCGTTCCGGCACCCTACCGGAGGGGGATCCCTCACTGGTGGCCATCTTCATCATCCTGGCACTCTCCATGACGAGCAGGGAGTAGTTCACCCTTGGGGCTGAGGGTATGTACCAGTAGCTATGTGTTTGATCTCTCTCTCTCTCTCTCTCTCTCTCGTGGTCTTGAGGTGGTACGATCTTGATGTATCGCGAGCTTTGCTACTATAGTTGGATCTTATGATGTTTCTCCCCCTCTACTCTCTTGTAATGGATTGAGTTCTCCATTTGAAGTTATCTTATCGGATTGAGTCTTTAAGGATTTGAGAACACTTCATGTATGTCTTGCATGTGCTTATCTGTGGTGACATCGGGATATTCACGTGATCCACTTGATGTATGTTTTGGTGATCAACTTGCAGGTTCCGTAACATTGTGAACTTATGCATAGGGGTTGGCACACGTTTTCGTCTTGACTCTCCGATGGAAACTTTGGGGCACTCTTTGAAGTTGTTTGTGTTGGTTGAATAGATGAATCTGAGATTGTGTGATGAATATCATATAATCATACCCATGGATACTTGAGGTGACATTGGAGTATCTAGGTGACATTAGGGTTTTGGTTGATATGTATCTTAAGGTGTTATTCTAGTACTAACTCTTGAATAGATCGATCCGAAAGAATGACTTTGAGGTGGTTTCGTACCCTACAATAATCTCTTCGTTTGTTCTCCGCTATTAGTGACTTTGGAGTGATTCTTTGTTGCATGTTGAGGGATAGTTATATGATCCAATTATGTTATTATTGTTGAGAGAACTTACACTAGTGAAAGTATGAACCCTAGGCCTTGTTTCAACTCATTGCAATACCGTTTACGCTCACTTTTACCACTTGCTACCTTGCTGTTTTTATATTTTCAGATTACAAAAACCTATATCTACCATCCATATTGCACTTGTATCACCATCTCTTCGCTGAACTAGTGCACCTATACAACTTACCATTGTATTGGTTGTGTTGGGGACACAAGAGACTCTTTGTTATTTGGTTGCAGGGTTGTTTGAGAGAGACCATCTTCAACCTACGCCTCCCACGGATTGATAAACCTTAGGTCATCCACTTGAGGGAAATTTGTTACTGTCCTACAAACCTCTGCACTTGGAGGCCCAACAACGTCTACAAGAAGAAGGTTGTGTAGTAGACATCAAGCTCTTTTCTGGCACCGTTGCCGGGGAGGTGAGTGCTTGAAGGTATATCTTTAGATCTTGCAATCGAATCTTTTAGTTTCTTGTTTTATCACTAGTTTAGTCTATAAAAGAAAACTACAAAAAGTGGAATTGAGTTTGCCTCATACGCTTCATCTTTTTAATATCTTTCGTGAGAATGATGGAAAGGAAAATAGTGCTCAAGTGCTAGAAGAAGAAGTCTATAAAATGTTTGGCACTAAATCTTTGAATGATGAGCATGATTGCAATGTTGTTAGTATGAACTCTTTGAATATCCATAGTACTAATGATGATTGCACTAGTCATGATGAAAATGTCTCTTATAAGCATGTCAACTTTTGTGGAGTGCATAGAGTTTGTAAGTACACACCAAATAGGGAAGATAGATTTTGCAAGAGGCATAAGTATTTAGAAACTAAATGGTTGCACGAAAGGCTAGATTTTTGTGCTGAAAATTTAAACTTTCTTTGCCGTCCTTGTGAACTTTGCAATGAACGTGATCATTTCAATACCCAATGCAAACTGTTTCATGATCGTATCGTGTCCAAAAATTGTGATGACTTGATTTCCCTTGCACATCATAATGAACTTAGTTTGCTTTTGGGTTATGAAGAAATGAAACGTATAACTAAGGATCTTCGAGAATTTGTCCTTGATAAAGTTCTTAATTTTGATCTAGAAGACATTTTTATGTATTGTGCGGTGAATTGCATTGAAAATCCTTATATTGCCAATTACATAAAGACAAGAAAACAAATAGAAGATGAAGAGAATACTAACGAAAGGGAAGAGACTTCCCAATATCCTCCTATTATTTCTTATGATGAATCAGGTAACGAGGAGGAGCCTTCTATTCAACCAATCTCATCAATAAGGAGCTCAAAAAAGAGCGTTAAACCCACACATGATGTGAAGAAGAAAAAGAAAACACAGAGAAGCAAAGGTAGAACGGTATCCCTCCCAAATGATGTTGCTCCTACTACTCGTTGTGATGATGATAACTGTTATACTATTGGTGCTATCAATACTATTAATGATGAGAGTGATTATGCTTATGATATGAAAAGGCCCAAGCTTGGGGATGCTATGTTTGATGAGAATGAAAAGTTTGAGAATATATTTGCTGCAATTAATGTTTGTCCCAAGCTTGGGGATGCTATGTTTTATGAAGATGATATTTTTAGCCTCCCAAGTTTTGATGAGCAAATTTATTATGATGATAGTATGCCTCCTATTTATGATGGTTATATTGATGAAAGTGGGTTTGGAAGAGTGTCAACTTTAGGAAGTAATGATCCCACTATTTTGGAGGGTGTTGAATCTTATTGTGACAATTATGAAAGTGGATTTGGAGAGGTCATGACTTTATTTAGTAATGATTCCACTATCTTGGAAGAGGTTTCAATTGATTATGATGAGAACAAAGTTGCTACTTATGATGATTATTGTGATGATACTTATGCTATAAAAAGTAGTGATGATTATATTTATAAAACTTGTCATGATTATGATTACCCTTTTTCTGAACATTACTCTTTTAATGTGGAAACAATTTATAGTATTCGAGTCTCTTATGATACTCCCACTATTCCGATTGAGAAGAATTTTGCTTATGTAGAGAGTAGTAAATTTTCTATGCTTGTAGATCATGAAAAGAATGCTTTAGGTGCTGGTTATATTGTTGAATTCATTCATGACACTACTGAAAATTATTAAGAGGGAGGAATACATGCTTGTAAGAATTGCAATAATATCAAGTTTCCTCTCTATGTGTTGAAAATCTTGAAGTTATGCTTGTTTTGCCTTCCTATGCTAGTTGATTATTGTTCCCATAATTGTTTGCTCACAAAATCCCTATGCATAGGAAGTGGGTTAGACTTAAATGTGCTAGTCATATGCTTCATGATGCTCTCTTTGTGTTTCAATTGTTATCTTTTATGCGAGCATCATTGAAATCATCATGCCTAGCTAAAAGGCATTAAAGAAAAGCGCGTGTTGGGAGACACCCCAATATTTACCCCTACTTTTTGTGTGTGTTCACATGATTAAGCTACTGTAGTAATCATGTTTTATAAATTTTGTTTCAATAAAGTCCCAAGTAGAACCTTTGGGAAGACTTGGGTGAAGTCTTTTTGATCTTGCTGCAAAAAACAGAAACTTTAGCGCTCACGAGATTAGCTACAACGTTTTACTGGAGAGTTATTTTAGGCTTATTCTTTTTTCAGATGATTAATAGACAAATTCCTCAGGTCCAAAAATTTATTTCAGAATTTTTGGAGTTCCACAAGTATACATTTGATACAGATTATTACAGACTGTTCTGTTTTTGACAGATTTTGTTTTCTATGTGTTGTTTGCTTATTTTGATGAATCTATGAGTAGTATCGGAGGATATGAACCATAGAGAAGTTGTAATACAGTAGATATTACACCAATATGAATTTAGAATGAGTTCAGAACAGTACCTAAGTGGTGATTTATTTTCTTATACTGACGGAGCTTACGAGTTTTCTGTTGAGTTTTGTGTTGTGAAGTTTTCAAGTTTTGGGTAAAGATTCGATGGACTATGGAATAAGGAGTGGCAAGAGCCTAAGCTTGGGGATGCCCAAGGCACCCCAAGGTAATATTAAAGGACAACCAAAATCCTAAGCTTGGGGATGCCCCGGATGGCATCCCCTCTTTCGTCTTCGTTCATCGGTAACTTTACTTGGAGCTATATTTTTATTCACCACATGATATGTGTTTTACTTGGAGCGTCAATTTATTTTGTTAGGATTTGCTTTATGTTATTTAAAATAATGTTTTGCATGTTTATTTTCAATAAAAATGTCAAGGATAGCCTTTACCATGCTTATTTTGCAAGTATACATGTTGTTGTTTCAAAACAGAAAGTTTATCGCTGTTGCAAAAATTCCCTAGAAATGCCAGAATATGATAAAATATTGAAACATTTTTCATAATAAGCTCTGATAAATTTTATACAGTGTGGTAGAATTTCATAATGTTTGTAGTTAGGGAAGTATGATGAATCTTGCATTCTTTACAGACTGTACTGTTTTGGCAGATTGCTGTTATGTTTGCATTGTTTGCATATGTTTGCTTGTTTAATGATTATATTTGAGGATAGGAGTATTAAATATGCAGAGGCATTTAGTATGCAATGTTAAATAATAATTTTAGTGATTTTTTACAGTAGAGAATGATAAGGTTTTTGCATTGGTTTATACTAACTTATCTCACGAGTCCTTGTTGAGTTTTGTGTGGATGAAGCTTTTGAGATTTAGGAAGACCGTGATATGAGAGGAATTAAGGAGACACAAAAGCTCAAGCTTGGTGATGCCCAAGGCACCCCAAGATAATATTTCAAGAAGTCTCAAGCATCTAAGCTTGGGGATGCCCCGGTAGGCATCCCACCTTTCTTCTTCAACAATTATCGGTTAGTATCGGTTGAGCCTAAGTTTTTGCTTCTTCACGTGATGTTTGCTATCCTTGAAATGTCATTTTGTTTTGCTTGCTGTTTGAATAAAATACCAAGATCCGAAATTCTTAAATGAGAGAGAGTCTTCACATAGCTACATAATTATTTAACTACTCATTGATCTTCACTTATATCTTTTTGGAGTAGTTTGTCATTTACTCGTGTGCTTCACTTATATCCTATGAGTAAATGGTTGAATGATTTGAATGTCATAAATCTAAAATTATATATGTTTCATATGCCTTTCCCATGTTGAGTAATGACTTCACATATAAGAAGTAGAGGTGGTAAATTTATTGAAGGTTAGCAAACATTCTATTGGTCACTTGAACAATTCGTGAAAGAATATTGAGGGAAGAGAGATTTCACATATAAATATACTATCTTGGACATCTTTTGTAATTGTGAGCACTCATTAAAATATGACATGTTAAAAGGTTGATGTTGGACAAGGAAGACAACGTAATGGGTTATGTTTTCTTATATCCAAAATAAAGTATATTGTCATGGATCATCCAACATGTTGAGCTTGCCTTTCCCCCTCATGCTAGCCAAGTTCTTTGCACCAAGTAGAGATACTACTTGTGCTTCCGAATACCCTTAAAACCAGTTTTGCCATGAGAGTCCACCATACCTACCTATGGATTGAGTAAGATCCTTCAAGTAAGTTGTCATCGGTGCATGCAATAAAAATTGCTCTCTAAATATGTATGATCTATTAGTGTGGAGAAAGTAAGGTTTATACGATCTTGTGATGTGGAAGCAATAAAAGCGACGGACTGCATAATAAAGGTCCCTATCACAAGTGGCAATATAAAGTGACGTTCTTTCGCACTAAGATTTTGTGCATCCAACTATAAAAGCGCATGACAACCTCTGCTTCCCTCTGTAAAGGGCCTATCCTTTATTCTTGTCTTATACCTTATGCAAGAGTCATGGTGATCTTCACCTTTCATTTTTACATTTTATCCTTTGGCAAGCACATTGTGTTGGAAAGATCCTGATACATATATCCAATTGGATTTAAGGCATCATGAACTATTATTGTTGACATTACCCTTGAGGTAAAAGGTTGGGAGGGGAATCTATAAGCCCCTATCTTTCTCTATGTCTGATTAAAACTTTGAACCCATAAATATCACGTGAGTGTTAGTAATTGTGAAAGACTAAATGATAGTTGAGTATGTGAAGTTTGCTGAATCAAAGCTCTGACATTGACCCTTCCTGAAAATAAGATGAATTGTAATTGTTTGATGACTAATAACACGGTTTGTTAGTTTTAAAAAGTTTATGATCTATACTTGAACATGTGAATAGCTTGTTACTTGATCATGAGAAGTTCCATGAGTTGAGCTACTGTTATGATATATAATGATGCTAGAAAAGGTGATTGAAATTATCATTGATCAAGCTTATGCACCTGCTATCATTCACACTTCATAAATTATTTCTTTTATCATTTACCTACTCGAGGACGAGCAAGAATTAAGCTTGGGGATGCTGATACGTCTCCAACGTATCTATAATTTATGAAGTATTCATGCTATTATATTATCTGTTTTGGATGTTTATGGGCTTTACTAAACACTTCTATATTATTTTTGGGACTAACCTATTAACCGGAGGCCCAGCCCAAATTGTTGTTTTCTTGCCTATTTCAGTGTTTTGAAGAAAAGGAATATCAAACGTAGTCCAAACAGAATGAAACCTTTGGGAGAGTTATTTTTGGAACGGAAGCAATCCAGGAGACTTGGAATAGATGTCTGGGAAGCTTCGAGGAAGCCACGAGGCAGGGAGGCGCGCCCCCACCCTCATGGGCCCCTCGTGGCTCCCCTGACCGACTTCTTTCACCTATATATGTCCATATACCCTAAAAACATTGGAGAGCATAATAGATCGGGAGTTCCGCCGCCGCAAGCCTCAATAGCCACCGAAAACCAATCTAGACCCGTTCTGGCACCCTGCCGGAGGGGGATCCCTCACCTGTGGCCATGTTCATCATCCCGGCGCTCTCCATGATGAGGAGGGAGTAGTTCACCCTCGGCGCTGAGGGTATGTACCAGTAGTTATGTGTTTGATCTCTCTCTCTCTCTCTCGTGTTCTTGAGGTGGTACGATCTTGATGTATCGTGACCTTTGCTACTATAGTTGGATCTTATGATGTTTCTCCCCCTCTACTCTCTTGTAATGGATTGAGTTTTCCATTTGAAGTTATCTTATCGGATTGAGTCTTTAAGGATTTGAGAACACTTGATGTATGTCTTGCATGTGCTTATCTGTGGTGACATTGGGATATTCATGTGATCCACTTGATGTATGTTTTGGTGATCAACTTGCGGGTTCCGTAACATTGTGAACTTATGCATAGGGGTTGGCACACGTTTTCATCTTGACTCTCCGATAGAAAATTTGGGGCACTCTTTGAAGTTCTTTGTGTTGGTCGAATAGATGAATCTGAGATTGTGTGATGCATATCGTATAATCATACCCATGGATACTTGAGGTGACATTGGAGTATCTAGGTGACATTAGGGTTTTGGTTGATATGTGTCTTAAGGTGTTATTCTAGTAAGAACTCTTGAATAGATCGATCCGAAAGAATAACTTTGAGGTGGTTTCGTACCCTACGATAATCTCTTCGTTTGTTCTCCGCTATTAGTGACTTCGGAGTGACTCTTTGTTGCATGTTGAGGGATAGTTATATGATCCAATTATGTTATTATTGTTGAGAGAACTTACACTAGTGAAAGTATGAACCCTAGGCCTTGTTTCAACTCATTGCCATACCGTTTACGCTCACTTTTACCACTTGCTACCTTGCTATTTTTATATTTTCAGATTACAAAAACCTATATCTACCATCCATATTGCACTTGTATCACCATCTCTTCGCCGAACTAGTGCACCTATACAATTTACCATTGTATTGGGTGTGTTGGGGACACAAGAGACTCTTTGTTATTTGGTTGCAGGGTTGTTTGAGAGAGACCATCTTCAACCTACGCCTCCCACGGATTGATAAACCTTAGATCATCCACTTGAGGGGAATTTGCTACTGTCCTACAAACCTCTGCACTTGGAGGCCCAACAACATCTACAAGAATAAGATTGTGTAGTAGACATCAGGCGACTTATGGGACGTGGGCGTCTCCGCTTCCCCACGCTACCTCGGCAACTGCCCCTGACTGACAAAAGGCTGGCGCGTGCCGCGGAGCCTTAATTGCCTCTCTTCGTCTTGCTCCAGATCCCCTTTCTTGCTCCTTGCTCCCAAAGACTCCAGATCCGTGCCAATTCCCCTCCTGCAATCAATGGCGTCCGGCAAGGCAAAAGCCGCTCTTCCGCCCGCCTGGTACGAGCCGGCTCTGAGCGCGCCCAGCGTTTCAGAGAAGAACCTCGCCGTCACGCTGCTGATGACGGCGGAGGGCAGCAACGAGAAGGGAAATACCGTGCTCCGGGCTGGCTCCACCGAGCCGGAGGCCTTAGGCAGCACCTTCTATCCCTTCTTTATGAGTAGTGTCGTTGCTGGGCTGGTTCCCCCCTTCTCCGATTTCTTCTACGCCGTCCTCAACCACTACAAGCTGCATGCCCTTCATCTTCATCCCAACTCCGTCCTCCTCCTATCAATCTTTGCCTTCTATTGTGAGGCATTTGTGGGGGTGATGCCATCTGTGGCGCTGCCTCGCCACTTCTTCTACCTCCGGAACAAGGATGGTCATTGCTCGGGATGCGCCAACTTCATTGCAGCCACCGGGACCAACGCAATCTCGAAGGTCGGGAAGAAGGCCGAGGGCTTCAGGAACAAGTGGGTCCTCATGGACACCAAGTGCTCCCACCCTCACAACGGGTGGTTCCGCGCGAAGCTCACCGACCCCCGGGCGCAGCCGGTGCCGGAGAAGATGACCGCCGACCTGACGCCTGACGACCCAAAGGCGGTGAAGCTGATGGGGGCCATGATCATCAAGGAGTTCCTGGCGCAACGCGTAGCTCCACTCCAGGCGCGCTCGCGCCCCTTGTGGAAGCTCGGGGACGAGGAGGACGTCCTCCGTCTGCGCCCGGATGCCCTGTCTGACGAAGAGCCGGGCACGGCTCTCCGCCTCTTGGTTGGGGATGATCAGGGGTATCCGCCAGACACCCATGTTCCCTTGTACCACCACCCAGATGGGGAGAAGGTGGCTGCCTCCATGCCTGTCTTCGACGGGCGCGGGCTCGTGCCGCCAGCGCCTTCCGAGGCCCTGATGGTGACGGCCCTGGTAATGGTGTCTTCTGGCGATTCCGGCGAGGAGGAGAGGCCCGATTTGGAGGCAACCCTGGAGGGGGAGGGGGAGACCTATCCTCTTGCAGCGGACCTCCTCCGCGCCCTTCCTGATGATGACGAAGCCGGCGACCATTCGGTGAGGGAGTCCCAGGCCCCTGCTAGTGTCACCACGAGGTCCAGGGGCACCCCTCGAAGAAGCCGTCGACCGGGGTTTCGACGAAGAGCATGTCGGTGTTGGTCTCCCGAGGTGGCGCCACTGTTCTAACGTCGACCGGTGATGCCACCGGGCCTGCTGTCGCGGCCTCATCTGCTCCTGGAGCTCGCATGCCGACGCCCCAGGCCGCAAGGCCCTCGGGCTCCGTGCGACTGAAGAGGCCTCGAGACTATGCCGCCGCGGACCAGTAAGCACCTTGCCCTAACTTTGTTCTTGCTCCTACCTTTGTCGCTACTTCCTGATGCTCTCTTGTTGCTCCATCAGGCCGACACTATTGGCGAAGAAGAAGAAGGAGGGAGCGGCTACACCCTTGGGGACCCAGCAGCCTGACACGGCCGCACCTCCTCCGGCGCAGAAGAGCGGCAACAGCCCTTGCGCCTCTCCGGCCCGGTCGTCCATGCGAGGCCCGGAGGACCATCCCCAGGAGAAGGCGACCTCCACTGCCAAGCTGGCTCTAGAGGCACCGTTCTCAGCTCGCCGACCGAGGTCCCACAGGCTCCAGAGCTCCCGGCCTCTTCTTTTGCTGCCATCAACTCCCAGATCTTGGCGACGATGCTGCCTCCTCCTTCCGCCACACCGCTAGCTCGTGATCCCTCTGCTTCACCTGACGCTCTGGAGAAGGCTCTTTCTGCGCTGATCCAGCTCCGGGATGACCTTCAAGGCGCTGACCGTCGCCTGGTGGCGGGGCACCTAGAGCTGATCTCAGGTTGGCTGCACTCTGACGCGTCTGTCAGGGCCGCGCTGGGCCAGGTCGTGGCAGCTTCCGAGGAGGACAAGCGGGCCGTCGACCAAGCCGCGGCCACCCGCGAGGTGGCACTGAAAAATGCCAAGGCCGTCGAGGAGCGCTGCCGCGCGGCGGAGGCCGAGCTGGAGAATCTGCGTGATAATTCTTCAATGTATCTATAATTTTTGATTGTTCCATGCTATTATATTATCTGTTTTGGATGTTTATTGGGCTTTAATATGCTCTTTTATATTATTTTTGTGACTAACCTATTAACCGGAGGCCCAGTGCCTGTTTCTGTTTTTTTGCCTATTCTAGAGTTTCGCAGAAAAGGAATACCAAACAGAGTCCAAACGGAATGAAACCTTCACGATGATCTTTCTTGGACCGAAAGCAAACCAGAAGACTTGGAATTGAAGTCTGGAACTCCACGAGGCGGCCACGAGGCAGAAGGACGCGCCCAGGGGGGTAGGCGCGCCCCCACCCTCGTGGGCCCCTTGTAGCTCCACCGACGTACTTCTTTCGCCTATATACACTCTTATACCCTATATCGATCAGAGAGAGCCACGAAACCACTTTTCCACCGCCGCAACCTTCTGTACCCGTAAGATCCCATCTTGGGGCCTTTTTCAGCGATCTGCCGGAGGGGGAATCAATCACGGAGGGCTTCTACACCAACACCATTGCCTCTCCGATGAAGCATGAGTAGTTTACCACAGACCTTCGGGTTCATCGTTATTAGCTAGATGGCTTCTTCTCTCTCTTTGATTCTCAATACAAAGTTCTCCTCGATGTTCTTGGAGATCTATTCGATGTAATAATCTTTTGCGGCGTGTTTGCCGAGATCCGATGAATTGTGGATTTATGAACAAGATTATCTATGAATATTATTTGGTTCTTCTCTGAATTCTTATATGCATGATTTCATATATTTGCAAGTCTCTTCGAATTATCGGTTTAGTTTGGCCTACTAGATTGATCTTTCTTGCAATGGGAGAAGTGCTTAGCTTTGGGTTCAATCTTGCGGTGTCCTTTCCTAGTGATAGTAGGGGAAGAAAGGCACGTATTGTATTGTTGCCATCGAGGATAAAACGATGGGGTTTATATCATATTGCTTGAGTTTATCCCTCTACATCATGTCATCTTGCTTAATGCGTTACCCTGTTCTTATGAACCAAATACTCTAGATGCATGCTGGATAGCGGTCGATGTGTGGAGTAATAGTAGTAGATGCAGAATTGTTTCGACTTGACACGGACGTGATGCCTATATTCATGATCATTGCCTTAGATATCTTCATAACTATGCGCCTTTCTATCAATTGCTCGGCAGTAATTTGTTCACCCGCCGTAATACATGCTATCTTGAGAGAAGCCACTAGTGAAACCGATGGCCCCGGGTCTCTTTCTTATTATATTGCATCTCTTCTAATTACATCGCATCTCAATTACTATTTTTCAATCTTTACTTTCCAATCTATACAACAAAAATACCAAAAATATTTGCTTTACTATCTTTATTAGATCTCACTTTTGCGAGTGACCGTGAAGGGATTGACAACCCCTTTATCGCGTTAGTTGCAAGGTTCTTGATTGTTTGTGCAGGTACTAGGTGACTTGTGTGTTGTCTCCTACTGGATTGATACCTTTGTTCTCAAAACTGAGGGAAATAATTACACCACTTTGCTGCATGATAATCCCCAAGTGCAGGGAATCATCATAGCAATTCCCAAAGGTGGAAGTGATAAGTATGGAGTGTCGAACCCACAAGGAGATAAAGGTAAGATCAATATTCTCTCAAGTCCTATCTGCCACTGATACGACTCTACGTACACCGAACGTTTGCTTCCAACTAGAAACGAGAAATAAAACTACGTTGTGGGTATGAAGAGGATAACTTTGCATGATATTGGAGAGCTAAAAATATCAAAGTAGCTGTTGTTATCATAAAGTTAGAATATATTACTAAATATTATAAATAGCGAGTGTGGAATAATGATGGATCGGCGTGCGGAATTTTCCTAGGCAATTGTTAACAAGATCGGTGGTCGTCATTGCAATTCCATATGAGGGAGAGGCATAAGCTAACATACTTTCTCTTCTTTGATCATATGCACTTATGATTGGAACTCTAGCAAGCATCCGCAACTACTAAAGATCATTAAGGTAAAACCCAACCATAGCATTAAAGCATCAAGTCTCCTTCATCCCATACGCAACAACCCCCTTACTCGGGTTTATGCTTCTGTCACTCAAGCAACCCACTATAAGCGAATCATGAATGTATTGCAACACCCTAGAGTAGGAATCCCTCACGCTTGCGCGACACGGAGGGCACAATAGGACAACACCAAAATAAAACATACAACTCATACCAATCTATATCATCAATCAACCCAAAGACAAAGGATATCTACTCAAAACATCAGAGGATGGGAACACATCATTGGATCATAATATGTGGCATAAAGCACCATGTTCAACTAGGGATTACAGCGGGGTGCGGGAGAGTGGACCGCGTAAAAGAGATGAGGATGGTGATGTTGATGAAGACGATCACCGCGCCGATGATTCCCCTCCCGATGGCACTCCTGCACCACCAAGAGAGAGGAGGAGAGGTTCTCCTCCTTGTGCTCCTCCTCCATGGCCTCCCCCCCTAGATGGGGAGAGGTTCTCCCTCTGGTCCTTGGCCTTCATGGCGATGATGGCCCCTTTGAGATCCTCCTCCATGGCCTCCGGTGATGATGGCCCCCTCCGGCAAGGTGCCAGAGAGGGCCTAGATTGATTTGTCGTGGCTAGAGAGGCTTGGGGCGGCGGAACTTCTGATCTAGGTTAATTTCTGGAGGTTTGGGTATTTATAGGAGAGGTTGGCGTCGAGAACAAGTCAGGGGGCCCCACAGGTAGTCCACGAGGCACAGGGGCGCGCCCCCACCCTCGTGGGGCCCACGGGACTCCCCTCCGGTAGATTTTTGTTCCAGTATTTTTCATATTTTCCAAAAAAAATCTCCGTTGATTTTCAGCGCATTCCGAGAACTTATATTTCTGCACAAAAACAACACCACGATAGTTCTGCTGAAAACACCGTCGGTCCGGGTTAGTTCTAATCAAATCATACCAAAATCATATAAAACTATTGTAAACATGGCATGAATACTTCATAAATTATAGATACGTTGGAGATGTATCAGCATCCCCAAGCTTAATTCCTGCTTGTCCTCGAGTAGGTAAATGATAAAAGAAATAATTTATGAAATGTGAATGCTAGCAAGTGCACAAGTTTGAACAATGATAATTTCAATCACCTTTTCTAGCATCATTATATGTCATAACAGTAGCTCATCTCATAAAACTTTTCATGATCAAGTAACAAGCTATTCACATGTTAAAGTATAGATCATAAACTTTCTTGAAAGTAACAAACTATATTCTCAGTCATCAAACAATTGCAATTCATCTTATTTTCAGGAAGGGTCTATGTCAGAGCTTTGATTTAGAAAACTCCACATACTCAACTATCATTTAATCTTTCACAATTGCTAACACTCAGATGATATTTATGGTCTCAAAGTTTTAATCAAACATAGAGAAAGATAGGGGCTTATAGATTCGCCTCCCAACCTTTTAGCTCAAGGGTAATGTCAACAATAATAGTTCATGATAACTTACATCCAATTGGATATATATATCCGGATCTTTCCAACACAATGTGCTTGCCAAAGGATAAAATGTAAAAAGGAAAGGTGAAGATCACGATGACTCTTGCATAAGGTAGAAGATAAAAGTAAAAGATAGGCCCTTCGCAGAGGGAAGCAAAGGTTGTCATGCGCTTTTATGGTTGGATGCACAAAATCTTAATGCAAAAGAACGTCACTTTATATTGCCACTTGTGATAAAGACCTTTATTATGCAGTCCATTGCTTTTATTTCTTCCCTATCACAAGTTCGTATAAAGCTTATTTTCTTCGCACTAATAGATCATACATATTTAGAGAGCAATTTTTATTGCATGCACCGATGACAACTTACTTGAAGGATCTTACTCAATCCGTAGGTAGGTATGGTGGAATCTCATGGAAAAACTGGTTTAAGGGATGTTGGGAAGCACAAGTAGTATTTCTACTTGGTGCAAAGAATTTGGCTAGCATGAGTGGGAAAGGCAAGCTGAACATGTTGGATGATCCAAGACAATATAATGTTTCGGATATAGGAAAACATAACCCATTAAGTTGTCTTCCTTGTCCAACATCAACCTTTTAGCATGTCATATTTTAATGAGTGCTCACAATTACAAAAGATGTCCAAGATAGTGTATTTATATGTGAAATCTCTCTTCCTTTAATATTCTTTCATGAATTGTTCAAGTGACCAATTCTAAGTTTGCTAACTTTCAATAAGTTTACTACCTATACTTATTATGTGTGAAGTCATTACTCCCCATGTTATAAGCATATGAAACATATATAAATTCAGATTTATGATATTCAATTCATTCAACCATTTACTCATAGGATATACGTGAAGCACGTGAGTAAATAACAAACTACTCCAAAAAGACATAAGTGAAGAACACTGAATAGTCAAATAATGAACTAGACATGGGAGGATTCTTTTTCATTAAAGATTTCAGATCCAATGATTTTATTCAAACAGCAAGTACAATTGAAAATACGCTCCAAGCAAAACACATGTCATGTGACGAATAAAAATATAGCTCCAAGTAAGGTATACCGATAGTTTTGAAGACGAAAAAGGGGATGCCTTCCGGGGCATCCCCAAGCTTAGGTGCTTGTGTATTCCTTGAATATTACCTTGGGGTGCCTTGGGAATCCCCAAGCTTAGGGTCTTTCCACTTCTTATTCTCCTCATATCGATATGTCACCCAAAGCTTGAAAACTTCAATCACACAAAACTTAACGGAACTTCGTGATATAGGTTAGTATGATAAAGAGTACACCATTCACTTTGGTACTGTGAAAGACAAGGTTCATAATTGTTCTCAAACAATTCCTACTGTACCATATCATTTCTACAATTTATATTGAGAAATATAAGCCATAGAAACTAGAAAACAAGCAAACTATGCAATGAAAACAGAATCTATCGCAAACAGAATAGTCTGTAATGATTTGAACAGCAACCATACTTCTGCTACTTCAAAAATTATGAAATAAATTGTTAGACGTGAGGAATTTGTCTATTAATATTCTTCAAAAAGAATCAACTCAAAATCACGCTTCTGTAAAAAATGGTAGCTAATCCCGTGAGCGCAAAGTTTCTGTTTCTACAGCAAGATCACATTAACTCTCACCCAAGTCTTCCCAAAGGTCTTACTTGGCACTTCATTGAAACGAAAAGCTATAAAACATGATTACTACAGTAGCTTAATCATGTAAACACACAAAAACAGTAAGGGTAAATATTGGGTTGTCTCCCAACAAGCGCTTTTCTTTAATGCCTTTTAGCTAGGCATGATGATTTCAATGATGCTCACATAAAAGAAAAGAATTGAAACATGAAGAGAGCATCATGAACAATATGACTAGCACATTTGAATCTAGCCCACTTCCTATGCCTATGTATTTTGTGAACACATAATTTATAGGAACAAGAATCAACTAGCATAGGAAGGCAAAACAAGTATAACTTCAAAACTTTAAGCACATAGAGAGGAAACGTGATATTATTGCAACTCCTACAAGCATACATTCCTCCCTCATAATAACTTTCAGTAGCATCATGAATGAATTCAACAATATAACCATCACATAAAGCATTCTTTTCATGATCTACAAGCATAGAAATTTTTCTACTCTCCACATAAGCAAAATTCTTCTCATTTGGAATAGTGGGATCACTAATTCTAAAGCTGACGTCCTCTACTTTGTTGTTGCAAGTTTTACGTGGCTGCTACGGGCTGAGCAAGAACCGTTCTTACCTACGCATCAAAACCACAACGATAGTTTGTCAAGTTGGTGCTGTTTTAACCTTCGCAAGGACCGGGCGTAGCCACACTCGGTTCAACTAAAGTTGGAGAAACTGACACCCGCCAGCCACCTGTGTGCAAAGCACGTCGGTAGAACCAGTCTCGCTAAGCGTACGCGTAATGTCGGTCCAGGCCACTTCATCCAACAATACCGCCGAACCAAAGTATGACATGCTGGTAAGCAGTATGACTTATATCGCCCACAACTCACTTGTGTTCTACTCGTGCATATGACATCTACGCATAAAACCTGGCTCGGATGCCATTGTTGGGGAACGTAGTAATTTCAAAATTTCCTACGCACACGCAAGATCATGGTGATGCATAGCAACGAGAGGGGAGAGTGTTGTCTACGTACCCTCGTAGACCGTAAGCGGAAGCGTTATATCAACGCGGTTGATGTAGTCGTACGTCTTCACGATCCGACCGATCCAAGTACCGAAAGCACGGAACCTCTGAGTTCTGCACACGTTCAGCTCGATGACGGCCCCGCCTTCTCGATCCAGCAAGAGGGGCAAAGTAGTAGATGAGTTCCGGTAGCACGACGGCGTGGTGACGGTGTTGGTGAAGAACAATCTCCGCAGGGCTTCGCCTAAGCACTACGAAAACTATGACGGAGGATAAACTAGAGGGGACGCGGTTGCCGGCACACGGCTTGGTGTTTCTTGATGTGTCTTGGTTGCTAGCCCTACCCCTCTATTTATATGTTGAGCCTTGGGGTCGAAACTTGGAGTAAAAGCCTCCACAAAGTCGGTTTCACCCGAAAGGCAAGAGTCCTTCTCGGACTCCAGGGCCAGTCGCCAGGGTTCCCGTCGTCTGGACCCAGACGCCAGGGACCCTGGCGTCTGGCCCCTGGACTCCGCAAAACTTCCTTTTGCGCTTTCCAAAAACCTCGTGGGCTTTCCCCTTTGGCCCAGATAAAGTGTTCTCGTGCCCAAACATTTCGGGAAACATCCGGAACCCCTTCCGATGGATTCCGGAACCTTTCCGGAGATCAAACACTACTATCCACATATCAATCTTTACTTCCGGACCATTCCGGAGTTCCTCGTCATATCCGTGATCTCATCCAAAACTCCGAACAACATTCGGTCAGCAACATACATAACTCATACTACTATATCGTCAACGAACGTTAAGCGTGCGGACCCTACGGGTTCGAGAACTATGTAGACATGACCGAGACACCTCTCTGGTCAATAACCAATAGCGGGACCTGGATGCCCATATTGGCTCCTACATATTCTACGAAGATCTTTATCGGTCAGACCGCATAACAACATACGTTGTTCCCTTTGTCATCGGTATGTTACTTGCCCGAGATTCGATCGTCGGTATCTCAATACCTAGTTCAATCTCGTTACCGGCAAGTCTCTTTACTCGTTTTGTAATACATCATCCCGCAACTAACTCATTAGTTGCAATGCTTGCAAGGCTTATAGTGATGTGCATTACCGAGTGGGCCCAGAGATACCTCTCCGACAATCGGAGTGACAAATCCTAATCTCGAAATACGCCAACCCAACAAGTACCTTCGGAGACACCTGTAGAGCACCTTTATAATCACCCAGTTACGTTGTGACGTTTGGTAGCACACAAAGTGTTCCTACGGTAAACGGGAGTTGCATAATCTCATAGTCATAGGAACATGTATAAGTCATGAAGAAAGCAATAGCAACATACTAAACGATCAAGTGCTAAGCTAACGGAATGGGTCAACTCAATCACATCATTCTCTAATGATGTGATCCCGTTAATCAAATGACAACTCATGTCTATGGCTAGGAAACTTAACCATCTTTGATTCAATGAGCTAGTCAAGTAGAGGCATACTAGTGACACTCTGTTTGTCCATGTATTCACACATGTATTATGTTTCCGGTTAATACAATTCTAGCATGAATAATAAAAATTTATCATGAAATAAGGAAATAAATAATAACTTTATTATTGCCTCTAGGGCATATTTCCTTCAGTCTCCCACTTGCACTAGAGTCAATAATCTAGATCACATCGCCATGTGATTTAACATCAATAGTTCACATCACCATGTGATTAACACCCATAGTTCACATCGTCATGTGACCAACACTCAAAGGGTTTGCTAGAGTCAGTAATCTAGTTCACATCTCTATGTGATTAACACCCACAGAGTACTAAGGTGTGATCATGTTTTGCTTGTGAGAGAAGCTTAGTCAACGGGTCTGCTAAAATTCAGATCCGTATGTATTTTGCAAATTTCTATGTCTACAATGCTCTGCATGGAGCTACTTTAGCTAATTGCTCCCACTTTCAATATGTATCCAGGTTGAGACTTAGAGTCATCTGGATCAGTGTCAAAAACTGGTATCGAAGTAACCCTTTACGATGGACCTTTTGTCACCTCCATAATCGAGAAACATATCCTTATTCCACTAAGGATAATTTTGACCGCTGTCCAGTGATCTACTCCTAGATCACTATTGTACTCCCTTGCCAAACTCAGTGGTAAGGTATACAATAGATCTGGTACACAGCATGGCATACTTTATAGAACCTATGGCCGAGGCATAGGGAATGACTTCCATTCTCTTTCTATCTTCTGCCATGGTCGGGCTTTGAGTCTTACTCAATTTCACACCTTGTAACACAGGCAAGAACTCTTTCTTTGACTGTTCCATTTTGAACTACTTCAAAATCTTGTCAAGGTATGTACTTATTGAAAAGACTTATCAAACGCCTTGATCTATCTCTATAGATCTTGATGCTGAATTTGTAAGCAGCTTCACCGAGGTCTTTCTTTGAAAAACTCCTTTCAAACACTCCTTTATGCTTTGTAGAATAATTCTACATTATTTCCGATCAACAATATGTCATTCACATATACTTATCAGAAATGTTGTAGTGCTCCCACTCACTTTCTTGTAAATACAGGCTTCACCGTAAGTCTGTATAAAACTATATGCTTTGATCAACTCATCAAAGCATATATTCCAACTCCGAGATGCTTGCACCAGTCCATAGATAGATCGCTGGAGCTTGCACATTGAGCACCTTTAGGATCGACAAAACTTTCTGGTTGCATCATATACAACTCTTCTTTAATAAATCCATTAAGGAATGCAGTTTTGTTTGTCCATTTGCCAGATTTCATAAAATGCGGCAATTGCTAACATGATTCGGACAGACTTAAGCATAGATACGAGTGAGAAACTCTCATCGTAGTCAACACCTTGAACTTGTCGAAAACCTTTTGCGACAATTCTAGCTTTGTAGATAGTAACACTACTATCAGCGTCCGTCTTCCTCTTGAAGATCCATTTAATCTCAATGGCTCACCAATCATCGGGCAAGTCAATCAAAGTCCACACTTTGTTTTCATACATGGATCCCATCTCAGATTTCATGGCCTCAAGCCATTTCGCGGAATCTGGGCTCATCATCGCTTCCTCATAGTTCGTAGGTTCGTCATGGTCAAGTAACATGACCTCCAAAATAGGATTACCGTACCACTCTGGTGTGGATCTCACTATGGTTGACCTACGAGGTTTGGTAGTAACTTGATCTGAAGTCACATGATCATCATCGTTAGCTTCCTTACTAATTGGTGTAGGAGTCACAGGAACAGATTTCTGTGATGAACTACTTTCCAATAAGGGAGAAGGTACAGTTACCTCGTCAAGTTCTACTTTCCTCCCACTCACTTCTTTCGAGAGAAACTCCTTCTCTAGAAAGGATCCATTCTTAGCAACGAATATCTTGCCTTCGGATCTGTGATAGAAGGTGTACCCAACAGTAACTTTTGGGTATCCTATGAAGACACACTTTTCCGATTTGGGTTTGAGCTTATCAGGATGAAACTTTTTCACATAAGCACCGCAACCCCAAACTTTAAGAAACGACAGCTTAGGTTTCTTGCCAAACCATAGTTCATACAGTGTCATCTCAATGGATTAGACGGTGCCCTATTTAATGTGAATGCAGCTGTCTTTAATGCATAACCCCAGAACGATAGTGGTAAATCGGTAAGAGACATCATAGATTGTACTATATCCAATAAAGTACGGTTATGATATTCGGACACACCATTATGCTGTGGTGTTCCAGGTGGCATGAGTTTGTGAAACTATTCCACATTGTTTTAATTGAAGGCCAAACTCGTAACTCAAATATTTTATCTCTGCGATCATATCGTAGAAACTTTTATTTTTGTTACGATGATTCTCCACTTCACTCTGAAATTCTCTGAACTTTTCAAATGTTTCAGACTTGTGTTTCATCAAGTAGATATACCCATATCTGCTCAAATCATTTGCGAAGGTCAGAAAATAATGATGCCCGCCGCGAGCCTCAATATTCATTGGACCACATACATCAGTATGTATGATTTCCAACAAATCTGTTGCTCGCTCCATTGTCCTGGAGAATGGTGTTTTAGTCATCTTGCCCAAGAGAGTGATTCGTAATCAAGTGATTCCAAAAGCCCATCAGCATGGATTTTCTTCATGCGCTTTATACCAATATGACCTAAACGGCAGTGCCACAAATAACTTGCACTATCATTATTAACTTTGCATCTTTTGGCTTCAATATTATGAATATGTGTATCACTACGATCGAGATCCAACGAACCATTTTCGTTGGGTGTATGACCATAGAAGGTTTTATTCATGTAAACAGAACAACAATTATTCTCTAACTTAAATGAATAACCGTATTGCAATAAACATGATCAAATCATATTCATGCTCAACGCAAACACCAAATAACACTTTTTTTTTACAGGAAGACTGTAAGGGAACCCCCTACAGTATAATTGGTGCAACAACCCCAATTGCAAGTACCATGCCTTGAACCTGGGTGGGTGGGAAGGCATCAGCCCCTTCCCACCACTAGGCTATGCCTTAGTCTGCAAATAACACTTATTTAGGTTCAACACTAATCCCGAAAGTATAGGGAGCGTGCGATGATGATCATATCAATCTTGGAACCACTTCCAACACACATCATCACTTCACCCTTAACTAGTCTCTGTTCATTCTGCAACTCCTGTTTCGAGTTACTACTCTTAGCAACTGAACCAGTATCAAATACCGAGGGGTTGCTATAAACACTAGTAAATTACACATCAATAACATGTATATCAAATATAGCTTTGTTCACTTTGCCATCCTTCTTATCCACCAAATACTTGGGGCAGTTCTGCTTCCAGTGACTAGTCCCTTTGCAGTAGAAGCACTCAGTCTCAGGCTTAGGTCCAGACTTGGGCTTCTTCACTTGAGCAGCAACTTGCTTGCCGTTCTTCTTGAAGTTCCCCTTCTTCCCTTTGCCCTTGAAACTAGTGGTCTTGTTAACCATCAACACTTGATGTTTTTCTTGATTTCTACCTTCGTCGATTTCAGCATCACGAAGAGCTTGGGAATCGTCTCCGTTATCCCTTGCATATTATAGTTCATCACGAAGTTCTACTAACTTGGTGATGGTGACTAGAGAATTCTATCAATCACTATTTTATCTGGAAGATTAACTCCCACTTGATTCAAGCGATTGTAGTACCCAGACAATCTGAGCACATGCTCACTGCTTGAGCTATTCTCCTCCATCTTTTAGCTATAGAACTTGTTGGAGACTACATATCTCTCAACTCGGGTATTTTCTTGAAATATTAACTTCAACTCCTGGAACATCTCATATGGTCCATGACATTCAAAACGTCTTTAAAGTCCTGATTCTAAGCCATTAAGCATGGTGCACTAAACTATCAAGTAGTCATCATATTGAGCTAGCCAAACATTCATAACATCTGCATCTGCTCCTGCGATAGGTCTGTCACCTAGCGGTGCATCAAGGACATAATTCTTCTGTGCAGCAATGAGGATAAACCTCAGATCACGGACCCAGTCCGCATCATTGCTACTATCATCTTTCAACTTAGTTTTCTCTAGGAACATATATAAAACATAGAGAAGCAACAACGCGAGCTATTGATCTACAACATAGATATGCTAATACTACCAGGACTAAGTTCATGATAAATTAAAGTTCAATTAATCATATTACTTCAGAATTCCCACTTAGATAGACATCCCTTTAATCATCTAAGTGATCACGTGATCCAAATCAACTAAACCATAACCGATCATCACGTGAAATGGAGTAGTTTTCAATGGTGAACATCACTATGTTGATCATATCTACTATATGATTCACGCTCGACCTTTCGGTCTCAGTGTTCCGAGGCCATATCTGCATATGTTAGGCTCGTCAAGTTTAACCTGAGTATTTTGCGTGTGCAAAAATTGGCTTGCACCCGTTGTTGATGGACGTAGAGCTTATCACACCCGATCATCACGTGGTTTCTAGGCACGACGAACTTTGGCAACAGTGCATACTCAGGGAGAACACTTTTATCTTGAAATTTAGTGAGAGATCATCTTATACTGCTACCGTCAATCAAAGCAAGATAAGATGCATAAAAGTGATATGATATGGCCATCATCATCTTGTGCTTGTGATCTCCATCTCCGAAGCACCGTCATGATCACCATCGTCACCGGCGCGACACCTTGATTTCCATCGTAGCATCATTGTCGTCTCGCCAATCTTATGCTTCTACGACTATCGCTACTGCTTACTGATAAAGTAAAGCATTACAGGGCGATTGCATTGCATACAATAAAGCGACAACCATATGGCTCCTGCCAGTTGCCGATAACTCGGTTACAAAACATGATCATCTCATACAATAAAATTTAGCATCATGCTTTGACCATATCACATCACAACATGCCCTGCAAAACTAGTTAGACGTCCTCTACTTTGTTGTTGCAAGTTTTATGTGGCTGCTACGGGCTGAGCAAGAACCGTTCTTACCTACGCATCAAAACCACAACGATAGTTTGTCAAGTTGGTGTTGTTTTAACCTTCGCAAGGACCGGGCGTAGCCACACTCGGTTCAACTAAAGTTGGAGAAACTGACACCCGCCAGCCACCTGTGTGCAAAGCACGTCGGTAGAACCAGTCTCGCTAAGCGTACGCGTAATGTCGGTCCAGGCCGCTTCATCCAACAATACCGCCGAACCAAAGTATGACATGCTGGTAAGCAGTATGACTTATATCGCCCACAACTCACTTGTGTTCTACTCGTGCATATGACATCTACGCATAAAACCTGGCTCGGATGCCATTGTTGGGGAACGTAGTAATTTCAAAAATTTCCTACGCACACGCAAGATCATGGTGATGCATAGCAACGAGAGGGGAGAGTGTTGTCTACGTACCCTCGTAGACCGTAAGCGGAAGCGTTATATCAACGCGGTTGATGTAGTCGTACGTCTTCACGATCCGACCGATCCAAGTACCGAAAGCACGGCACCTCCGAGTTCTGCACACGTTCAGCTCGATGACGGCCCCGCCTTCTCGATCCAGCAAGAGGGGAGAAGTAGTAGATGAGTTCCGGCAGCACGACGGCGTGGTTACGGTGTTGGTGAAGAACAATCTCCGCAGGGCTTCGCCTAAGCACTACGAAAACTATGACGGAGGATAAACTAGAGGGGACGGGGTTGCCGGCACACGGCTTGGTGTTTCTTGATGTGTCTTGGGTGCTAGCCCTACCCCTCTATTTATATGTTGAGCCTTGGGGTCGAAACTTGGAGTAAAAGCCTCCACAAAGTCGGTTTCACCCGAAAGGAAAGAGTCCTTCTCGGACTCCAGGGCCAGACGCCAGGGTTCCCGGCGTCTGGACCCAGACACCAGGGACCCTGGCGTCTGGCCCCTAGACTCCACAAAACTTCCTTTTGCGCTTTCCAAAAACCTCGTGGGCTTTCCCCTTTGGCCCAGATAAAGTGTTCTCGTGCCCAAACATTTCGGGAAACATCCGGAACCCCTTCCGATGGATTCCGGAACCTTTCCGGAGATCAAACACTACTATCCACATACCAATCTTTACTTCCGGACCATTCCGGAGTTCCTCGTCATATCCGTGATCTCATCCAAAACTCCGAACAACATTCGGTCACCAACATACATAACTCATAGTACTATATCGTCAACGAACGTTAAGCGTGCGGACCCTACAGGTTCGAGAACTATGTAGACATGACCGAGACACCTCTCTGGTCAATAACCAATAGCGGGACCTGGATGCCCATATTGGCTCCTACATATTCTACGAAGATCTTTATCGGTCAGACCGCATAACAACATACGTTGTTCCCTTTGTCATCGGTATGTTATTTGCCCGAGATTCGATCGTCGGTATCTCAATACCTAGTTCAATCTCGTTACCGGCAAGTCTCTTTACTCATTCTGTAATACATCATCCCGAAACTAACTCATTAGTTGCAATGCTTGCAAGGCTTATAGTGATGTGCATTACTGAGTGGGCCCAGAGATACCTCTTCGACAATCGGAGTGACAAATCCTAATCTCGAAATACGCCAACCCAACAAGTACCTTCGGAGACACCTGTAGAGCACCTTTATAATCACCCAGTTACGTTGTGACGTTTGGTAGCACACAAAGTGTTCCTCTGGTAAACGGGAGTTGCATAATCTCATAGTCATAGGAACAAGTATAAGTCATGAAGAAAGCAATAGCAACATACTAAACGATCAAGTGCGAAGCTAACGGAATGGGTCAAGTCAATCACATCATTCTCTAATGATGTGATCCCGGTAATCAAATGACAACTCATGTCTATGGCTAGGAAACTTAACCATCTTTGATTCAACGAGCTAGTCAAGTAGAGGCATACTAGTGACACTCTGTTTGTCCATGTATTCACACATGTATTATGTTTCCGGTTAATACAATTCTAGCATGAATAATAAACATTTATCATGAAATAAGGAAATAAATAATAACTTTATTATTGCCTCTAGGGAATATTTCCTTCAAAGATATAAGTGAAGTTCATGGAGCATTCTACAATTAATATATACTAACCAATATCCAAGCTCAAAATATATAAGTGAAGCACACGAAGCATTCTATGAAACCATACTCAAAAAGATTTAAGTGAGGCGCAAAGAGCAATTCTATAAGATCATACTTAAAAGACATAAGTGAAGCACATGAAGTATTATATAAATCAATTAAGGGCTATCTCATACTAGCATGGTTCTTAAATAAAAAGAAAAACTCAAAGGACACAAATCATGTGAACAAAACAAAAACCAAGGTATACCGATAATTGTTGAAGAAGAAAGATGGGATGCCAATCGGGGCATCCCCAAGCTTAGATGCTTCAGTATCCTTGGAATATTTACTTGGAGTGCCTTGGGCATCCCCAAGCATGAACTCTTGCCTCTCTTTATTCTTCTCACATCGGTAACTCCTCGTTCTTCGAACACTTCATCCACAAGAACTTAACAAAAACTTTGTGAGATCCGTTAGTATACTAAAGCAAATCACTACCTTTAGGTACTGTTGAGAACTCATTCCAATTTCATATTAGCACTTTATCTACTGTATTCCAACTTCACCATGGTTCATACCCCCCGATACTACCCATAGATTCATCAAAATAAGCGATCAACACATAGAAAACAGAATCTGTCAAAAACAGGACAGTCTATAGTAATATGGAAGTTTAGTAAACTTCTGTAACTCCAAAAAATTCTAAAAAATATGACATTTTTTTGCAGAAGTAATGTGCAAACAGTTTCAGACCCATTTGACTTTCCAGTAAAAAATGTAAATTCACGCACTACAGCCAAAGTTTCTATTTTTGTACTGCAGATAGTAAACAAGCGATCTAATTGTCCTAAAACCAAAGCTTGGCACATTATTTTTATAATACAATGGATATATACAAGGGGGTAATTATTTTCAGAGAAGCTTCCATGAATTTTTTTACATTGTTTCCATGAGCATGAACACAAGTGTTCAAGGTCGACCCTCACTTCTCCAAGGCATAACCTTCCAATCACTTCTCTTATTGAAAATCTTTTTAGGCATGAGAGGCAAGTACTTTTTTTGTATTTTCATTCTTAATTTTTTTTGTATGTTTCACCCACAACTAAACAGAAACAAAAAGGAAAAACAAAATTTACTTAGTGAAGAAAGCAAACAAGCACACACGAGAATATCAACCCCACGCTATTGCTCCCCGGCAACGGCGCCAGAAAAGAGCTTGATAATCCCTAAGTGCAGGGAATCATCGTAGCAATTCCCAAAGGTGGAAGTGATAAGTATGGAGTGTCAAACCCACAAGGAGCTAAAGGTAAGATCAATATTCTCTCAAGTCCTATCTGCCACTGATACGACTCTACGTACATCGAACGTTTGCTTCCAACTAGAAACGAGAAATAAAACTACGTTGTGGGTATGAAGAGGATAACTTTGCATGATATCGGAGAGCTAAAATATAAAAGTAGGTGTTGTTAAAGTTAGAATATATTACTAAATATTATAAATAGCGAGTGTGGAATAATGATGGATCGGTGTGCGGAATTGTCCTAGGCAATTGTTAACAAGACCGGTGGTCGTCATTGCAATTTCATATGAGGGAGAGGCATAAGCTAACATACTTTCTCTTCTTGGATCATATGCACTTATGATTGGAACTCTAGCAAGCATTCCCAACTACTAATGATCATTAAGGTAAAACCCAACCATAGCATTAAAGCATCAAGTCCCCTTTATCCCATACGCAACAACCCCCTTACTCAGGTTTATGCTTTTGTCACTCAAGCAACCCACTATAAGCGAATCATGAACGTATTGCAACACCCTACAGCGGGAATCCCTCACGCTTGCGCGACACGGAGGGCACAATAGGACAGCACCAAAATAAAACATACAACTCATACCAATCTATATCATCAATCAACCCAAAGACAAAGGATATCTACTCAAAACATCATAGGATGGCAACACATCATTGGATCATAATATGTGGCATAAAGCACCATGTTCAAGTAGGGATTACAGCGGGGTGCGGGAGAGTGGACCGTGTAAAAGAGATGAGGATGGTGATGATGGTGGTGATGTTGATGAAGACGATCACCGCGGCGATGATTCCCCTCTCGATGGCACTCCGGCGCCACCAAGAGAGTGGAGGAGAGGTTCTCCCCCTTGTGCTTCCTCCTCCATGGCCTCCCCCCCTAGATGGGGAGAGGTTCTCCCTCTGATCCTTGGCCTTCATGGCGATGATGGCCCCTCCGAGATCCTCATCCATGGCCTCCAGTGATGATGGCCCCCTCTGGCAGGGTGCCAGAGAGGGCCTAGATTGATTTCTCGTGGCTACAGAGGCTTGCAGTGGCGGAACTTCCGATCTAGGTTAATTTCTGGAGGTTTGGGTATTTATAGGAGAGGTTGGCGTCGAGAACAAGTCAGGGGGCCCCACGGGTAGTGCACGAGGCACAGGGGCGCGCCCCCCACCCTCGTGGGGCCCACGGGACTCCCCTCCGGTAGATTTTTGTGCCAGTATTTTTCATATTTTCCCAGAAAAATTCTCTGTTGATTTTCAGCGCATTCTGAGAATTTTTATTTCTGCACAAAAACAACACCACGGTAGTTCTGCTGAAAACAACGTCAGTCCGAGTTAGTTCTAATCAAATCATACCAAAATCGTATAAACTATTGTAAACATGGCATGAATACTTCATAAATTACAGATACGTTGGAGACGTATTACTGCATCACCCTTTCCTCTTCAAGGGAAAACCAACACATGCTCAAGAGGTAGCAAGAAGGATTTCTGGCGCCGTTGACGGGGAGATCTACGCCAAGTTAAGACATACCAAGTACCCATCATAAACTCTTCTCCCTCGCATTACATTATTTCCCATTCGCCTCTCGTTTCCCTCTCCCCCACTTCTAAAACGACTTTTGAAAACCTTTGCCTTTTCTTCGCCCCTCTTCCGTTCGCCTCTTTTCGCTTGCTTCTTGTGTGCTTGTGTGTTGGATTGACTGTTTGTCATGATGGCTCAAGATAATACTAAATTGTGTGACTTTTCCAATACCAACAACAATGATTTTATTAGCACTCCGATTGCTCCTACTACCGATGTTGAATCTTGTGAAATTAATACCGCTTTGTTGAATCTTGTTATGAAATATCAATTTTCTGGCCTTCCTAGTGAAGATGTCGCTACCCATCTAAACAACTTTGTTGATTTGTGTGATATGCAAAAGAAGAAAGATGTGGACAATGATATTGTTAAATTGAAGCTATTTTTGTTTTCTCTTAGAGATCGTGCTAAAATTTGGTTCTCTTCTTTGCCTAAAAATAGTATTGATTCATGGAATAAGTGCAAAGATGCTTTTATCTCTAAGTATTTTCCTCCCACTAAGATCATCTCCCTAAGGAATGATATTATGAATTTTAAGCAACTTGATCATGGGCATGTTGCACAAGCTTGGTAGAGGATGAAATTAATTATACGTAATTGCCCTACACATGGTTTGAATTTGTGGATGATTATACAAAATTTTTATGCCAGATTGAATTTTGCGTCTAGAAATCTTTTAGATTCAGCCACGGGAGGCACTTTTATGGAAATTACTTTAGGAGAAGCTACTAAACTCTTAGACAATATTATGGTTAATTATTCTCAATGGCACACCGAAAGATCCACTAGTAAAAAAGTTCATGCGATTGAAGAGATTAATGTTTTGAGTGGAAAGATGGATGAACTTGTGAAATTGTTTGCTAATAAAAGTGTTTCTTCTGATCCTATTGATATGCCTTTGTCTACTTTGATTTAGAATAATAATGAATCTATGGATGTGAATTTTGTTGGTAGGAACAATTTTGGTAACAACGCGTATAGAGGAAATTTTAATTCTAGGACGTTTCCTAATAATTCCTCTAATAATTATGGTAATTCCTACAACAAATCTTATGGACTTTTTAATAAGATGCCCTCTGATTTTGAGACTAGTGTTAAAGAATTTATGAGTCCGCAAAAGAATTTCAATGCTTTGGTTGAAGAAAAATTGCTTAAGATTGATGAGTTGGCTAGGAACCTGGATAGAATTTCTCTTGATATTGATTCTTTGAAACTTAGATCTATTCCACCTAAGCATGACATCAATGAGTCTCTCAAAGCCAGGAGAATTTCCATTGATGAGTGCAAAGAAAGAACCGCTAGGATGCGTGCTAAAAAAGATTGATTTGTGAAAGCGTGTTCTTCTAGCTTTCATGATAACAATGATGAAAATCTAAAAGTGATTGATGTGACTCCTATTAAATCTTTGTTTTCCAGTATGAATCTTGATAAAGATGGGACTATAGATGAGTCAACTTTAGTTAAAAGGCGTCCCAATGATTCGGAGTTTTTAGATCTTGATGCAAAAATTAATAAAAGTGGGATTGAAGAGGTCAAAACTTTACATAGCAATGAACCCACTATTTTGGATTTCAAGGAATTTAATTATGATAATTGCTCTTTGATAGATTTTATTTCCTTGTTGCAATCTGTGTTAAATTCTCCTCATGCTTATAATCAAAATAAAGCTTTCACTAAACATATCGTTGACGCTTTAATGCAATCCAATGAAGAAAAGATTGAACTAGAAGTTTCTATCCTAGAAAACTTTATGATGAGTGGGAACCTACTATTAAAATTAAGATTAAAGATCATGAATGCTATGCTTTGTGTGATTTGGGTGCTAGTGTTTCCACGATTCCAAAAACTTTGTGTGACATGCTAGGTTTCCGTGAATTTGATGATTGTTCTTTAAATTTGCATCTTGCGGATTCCACCATTAAGAAATCTATGGGAAGTATTAATGATGTTATTGTTGTTGCAAATAGGAATTACGTGCCCGTAGATTTCATTGTTCTTGATATAGATTGCAATCCTACATGTCCTATTATTCTTGGTAGACCTTTCCTTAGAACGACTGGTACAATTATTGACATGAAAGAAGGAAATATTAGATTCCAATTTTCATTAAGGAAAGGCATGGAACACTTTCCTAGGAAGAAAATTAAATTGCCTTATGAAACTATTATTAGAGCCACTTATGGATTGCATACCAAAGATGGCAATACCTAGATCTATTCTTGTTTTTATGCCTATCTAGGGGCGTTAAACGATAATGCTTGTTGGGAGGCAACCCAATTTTATTTTTGTTTGTTGATTTTTGTTCCTGTTTAGTAATAAATAATTCATCTAGCTTCTGTTTAGATGTGGTTTTATGTTTTAATTAGTGTTTGTGCCAAGTAGAACCTTTCGGAAGACTTGGGTGAAGCCTTTGCGATCTTGCTGTAAAAAATAGAAACTTTTGCGCTCACGAGATTAGCTACCATTTTTTACTGTAGAGTGATTTCAGGTTGATTTTTTGCATATGATTAATAGACAAATTACTCACGTCCAACAATTTATTTCATAATTTTTGGAGTTACAGAAGTATTCGTATGAATCAGATTGCTACAGATTGTTCTGTTTTGACAGATTCTATTTTTGTGTGTTGTTTGCTTATTTTGATGAATCTATGAGTAGTATCGGGGGGTATGAACCTTAGAGAAGTTTTAATACAGTAGGTTTAACACCAATATAAATAAAGAATGAGTTCATTACAGTACCTTAAAGTGGTGGTTTATTTTCTTATACTAACGGAGCTCATGAGATTTTCTGTTGAAGTTTTGTGTTGTGAAGTTTTCAAGTTTTTGGGTAAAGATTTGATGGATTTTGGAATAAGGAGTGGCAAGAGCCTAAGCTTGGGGATGCCCAAGGAACCCAAGGTAAAATTCAAGGACAACCAAAAGCCTAAGCTTGGGGATGCCCCGGAAGGCATCCCCTCTTTCGTCTTCGTCTATCGGTAACTTTACTTGAGGCTATATTTTATTCACCACATGATATGTGTTTTGCTTGGAGCGTCCTATATGATTTGAGTCTTTGATTTTTAGTTTACCACAATCATCCTTGCTGTACACACCTTTTGGAGATACACGCATGAATCGGGATTTATTATAATACTCTATGTGCTTCACTTATATCTTTTGAGCTAGATAATTTTGCTCTAGTGCTTCACTTATATCTTTTTAGAGCACGGTGGTGGTTTTATTTTATAGAAATTATTGATCTCTCATGCTTCACGTATATTATTTTGAGAGTCTTTTAGAACAGCATGTTAATTTGCTTTGGCTATAAAATTAGTCCTAATATGATGGGCATCCAAGATGGGTATAATAAAAACTTTCATATAAAGTGCATTGAATACCATGAGAAGTTTGATTCCTTATGGTTGTTTTGAGATATGAAGATGGTGATATTAGAGTCATGCTAGTTGAGTAGTTGTGAATTTGAGAGATACTTGTGTTAAGGTTTGTGATTCCCATAGCATGCACGTATGGTGAACTTTTATGTGATGAAGTCGGAGCATGATTTATTTATTGATTGTCTTCCTTATGAGTGGCAGTCGGGGATGAGCGATGGTCTTTTCCTACCAATCTATCCCCCTAGGAGCATGCGTGTAGTACTTCGTTTCGATAACTAATAGATTTTTGCAATAAGTATGTGAGTTCTTTATGACTAATGTTGAGTCCATGGATTATACGCACTCTCACCCTTCCACCATTGCTAGCCTCTCTAATACCGTGCAACTTTCGCCGGTACCATAAACCCACCATTTACCTTCCTCAAAACAGCCACCATACCTACCTATTATGGCATTTCCATAGCCATTCCGAGATATATTGCCATGCAACTTTCCACCGTTCCGTTTATTATGACACGCTTCATCATTGTCATATTGCTTTGCATGATCATGTAGTTGACATTGTATTTGTGGTAAAGCCACTATCATAATTCTTTCATACATGTCACTCTTGATTCATTGCACATCCCGATACACCGCCGGAGGCATTCACAAAGAGTGATATTTTGTTTTAAGTATTGAGTTGTAAGTAAATAAAAGTGTGATGATCTTCATTATTAGAGCATTGTCCCGTGTGAGGAAAGGATGATGGATACTATGATTCCCCCACAAGTCGAGATGAGACTCCGGACGAAAAATAAATAAATAAAAGAAGAGAAAAAGAGGCCATAAAAAAGGGAGAAGGCCCAAATAAAAAAATGAGAGAAAAAGAGAGAAGGGGCAATGCTACTATCCTTTTACGACACTTGTGCTTCAAAGTAGCACCATGATCTTCATGATAGAGAGTCTCCTATGTTGTCACTTTCATATAATAGTGGGAATTTTTCATTATAGAACTTGGCTTGTATATTCCAATGATGGGCTTCCTCAAAATGCCCTAGGTCTTCGTGAGCAAGCGAGTTGGATGCACACCCACTTAGTTTCTTTTGTTGAGCTTTCATGGACTTATAGCTCCAGTGCAGCCGTTGCATGGAAATCCCTACTCACTGACATTTATATCTATTGATGGGCATCTCCATAGCCCGTTGATACGCCTAGTTGATGTGAGACTATCTTCTCCTTTTTGTCTTCTCCACAACCACCATTCTATTCCACCTATAGTGCTATGTCGATGGCTCACGCTCATGTATTGCGTGAAGATTGAAAAAGTTTGAGAACATCAAAAGTATGAAACAATTGCTTGGCTTGTCATCGGGGTTGTGCATGATTTAAATACTATTGTGTGATGAAGATAGAGCATAGCCAGACTATATGATTTTGTAGGGATAACTTTCTTTGGCCATGTTATTTTGAGAAGAGATGATTGCTTTATTAGTATGCTTGAAGTATTATTATTTTTATGTCAATATTAAACTTTTGTCTTGAATCTTTCGGATCTGAACATTCATGCCACAATAAAGAAAATTACATTGATAATTATGTTAGGTAGCATTCCACATCAAATTTTGTTTTTATCATTTACCTACTCGAGGTCGAGCAGGAATTAAGCTTGGGGATGCTTCATACGTCTCCAACGTATCTATAATTTTTGATTGTTCCTTGCTATTATATTATCTGTTTTGGATGTTTAATGGGCTTTAATATGCTCTTTATATTATTTTTGGGACTAACCTATTAACCGGAGGCCCACTGCCAGTTTCTGTTTTTTCCTATTTTAGTGTGTCGCAGAAAAGGAATACCAAACGGAGTCCAAACGGAATGAAACCTTCGCGATGACCTTTCTTGGACCGAAAGCAAACCAGAAGACTTGGAGTTGAAGTCTGGAACTCCAAGGGGCGACCACGAGGAAGGAGGGCGCGCCGCCCACCCTCGTGGGCCCCTCGTAACTCCACCGACGTACTTCTTTCGCCTCTCTATAATCTTATACCCTAGATCGATCAGAGAGAGCCACGAAACCACTTTTCCACTACCGCAACCTTCTGTACCCGTGAGATCCCATCTTGGGGCCTTTTCTGGCGATCTGCCGGAGGGGCAATCAATCACGGAGGGCTTCTACATCAACACCATTGCCTCTCCGATGAAGCATGAGTAGTTTACCACAGACCTTCAGGTTCATCGTTATTAGCTAGATGGTTTCTTCTCTCTGTTTGATTCTCAATACAAAGTTCTCCTCGATGTTCTTGGAGATCTATTCGATGTAATACTCTTTTGCGGCGTGTTTGCCGAGATCCGACGAATTGTGGATTTATGAACAAGATTATCTATGAATATTATTTGGTTCTTCTCTGAATTCTTATGTGCATGATTTGATATCTTTGCAAGTCTCTTCGAATTATCAGTTTAGTTTGGCCTACTAGATTGATCTTCCTTGCAACGGGAGAAGTGCTTAGCTTTGGGTTCAATCTTGTGGTGTCCTTTCCCAGTGACAGTAGGGGCAGCAAGGCACGTATTGTATTGTTGCCATCGAGGATAAAAAGATGGTGTAACATCCCAAATTTTCAATTTGGAATGTTATACATTAGATCATCATTGCATAGCATATTTTATTGCATTTTGGCAAATCCTCGAAAATCCTAAGCAACTCAAGGACCCTAGGAGAGAGTTGGGGATTTTTCGCGATTTTCATATTTGATTTTTGTCAAATAATAAAATGAGGATTTTTGGGTTTAATTATTTTGCTCTCCAAAAAATATTTCGTATTAAAACGAATGAGAGGAGAAAATATGACTTCTCCAAAAGAATTGAAATATTGGAGGAAAAATATTAAAATCAAATATTGGATTTTATTTGCAATTTTAATTGCATTAGAAAAATTACACGTTTTCAAAACTGTATTTTTGGGCCAAGAAAATGTTCATCTCGTTCTAATTATTTTAATTAGACGGTGAAAATTTGTTTTGGCATTTTTTGGATTTTATTTATTTTTCTATGATTTTTTTAGGTTCGGCGAAATTATTTAAAAAAAAGTCGCGCCAGCGCCGACTGGGCCGAAGCCCAGCCGACGGCCCAGCCCAGCCGCGCCTCCGTCTCCCTCCCGAGCACGGCAGCGCCGCCGCCCGAGTCACGCACGACCCCGCCGCCCACCACCTTGCCCCCTCCCCCACGGCACCCCCTCCTTAAGTACCGCCCGCCGCCGCCCCTCTCCCTCACCCCGTCCCCGCCCCACACCCGACCCGCCGACGTCGGAGGAGCCCGATGCCGGAGCCGATCCCGCCGCCCGAAGGAGCCGCCGCCCCGGAGCCCGTACGCCGCCGCCTCGTCGCCCCTCGCCTCCCAACGACGCCCGCACCCCGCCGCCCCGCGCAGCACCGCGGAGACCCCGCCGGAGTACCTCGCCGAGGTAACCGCAGCCGCCGCCGTGCCGGTTTTTTGAAACCCTAGATTTTTTTAGATCGGTTTATTTTTTTGGTTTAGTTAGTTAGTGAACGTTCACCGATCCGTTCATTTTAACGAACATGTTCGTCGGATTGCCGTAGCTAACGAACGTCCGTTCGTTTAACTGTTCGTCAGTTTTCTTTTTCGTCGGATTTTCCACGTTTATTCCAAATCGCGATTTCTGATCAGATTTTCGTTATGGTTTATCTTTTAGCTCGTTTATCGGAATCAGGCGATTCAAGAGCCTAGAGTTTCGTCTCGAAATTCTCTTTCCGTTTAACCTATTCAAACAAGTTTTGCTACTGTAAAATTTGACTTAGATCCAGATTAGTAAATGAAGCTTGTTTCTTTTGCCTTTTGACTTTCGTTGCTTCGTTTGATTCGATTCTTTTTGCAAACCGGAGTTCTTAAGTTGAACTTTCTAGTTAGATCTTTATTTGGGTTTTACCTGTGCATTAGATGAGTGCTTACTGTATGCTTGTTTGTTTGCGATAGAGTACCCGGAGTGCGTCGCTTGCTACTTCGAATCTCTAAGTTTCACGGATCATCAGCAAGGCAAGTCACACTTTGATCATACCTCTTTTACTACCCAGTTTTATTGCATTAGACCAATCCTCAAACATTGCATGATTAGGATCTAATTAAATTGTGGGTATTGGGAAGTAGTTGAGGTAGTACCTATCACCTGTTTATTATCAAACTTTGGGAGTTACTTCTACGTTTGCTCATATTGCTATGCTATGCTAGTAGACGTGGATTGGGTTTGAGTGTTACCATGACAGATGTGAGATTCTTAATTAATGGTTAACCTTAATGTGGCAACTAAAACTCACATCTGGGTGGATTGAGGTACCTGGGTATTCTAGGATTGCCTGTTTTCTTTTGGACCGCCACCCAGGTTCAAAGGGATCATGAGATTATTCATGCTAGAAACTTCCGTGTGCAGCCACAAGCTATTATGGGCTCTAGCATAGTTGACTAAGTTGTGTGAACTCTTACGTGGTAGACTAGCAGATGTAGGGGATGTAGGTTGGTACGGTCTATCACATCGTAAGGTGCAAACACTTCTGAAAGACTGTGTCTCGGTCATCCGTTTCTCAAACACCATGAAATGCGAGAATCCCAACGGAGGAGATCGAGTCTTGTGGGGAAAAGTGCACAAACCTCTGCAGAGTGTATAAACTAATCATGGTTAGCCGTGTCCCCGGTTATGGACATCTTGAGTATCTAGTACTTGGATTATCATGTGAATCACATCATGTTACTTTAATTAATTTTGTTGGGTTAATGATGATACTTAATTGGGATTGAGGATGTTGTCAACCATTCTCAATGTTTAACAACCACCATGATAGTTAAATAAAATTTATTCCTTTGAAGTAGGGAAAAATTGGCTTTTTGCAAAACTGTAACCATAGAGCCTTCTACCAGCCATATATGCATGTAGTATAGCATTATTATGTTCATTACTCTCTATGTGTTACATTGCCAGCATATTCCATGTGCTGACTCATTTTCGGGCTGCAACGTTTCATGTTGCAGACTTTTCAGATGACGAGTAAGGTGCCTTAGGTCGTGGTCTTATACTCAGTGATGCCGTTGGAGTTGATGGACTCACTTATCTTCCAAGTCTTCCGCTATTATCGTTTCAGATGGCCTTAAGCCATATTTGTCATACTTATTTTCTCTCTTGAGATACTCAATGTAATAAGTGTGTGATTGCTACTCTGTTATAAATCCTCCATTTGTACTATGCGTGTCAGCATTACTGATCCAGGGATGACACTGGTGCACGGTAGATCAGACTGTTTGAGGTCTGGACGCTACAGATGGGGTTTATATCATATTGCCTGAGTTTATCCCTCTACATCATGTCATCTTGCTTAATACGTTACTCTGTTCTTATGAACTTAATACTCTAGATGCATGCTGGATAGCGGTCGATGTGTGGAGTAATAGTAGTAGATGCAGAATTGTTTCGATCTACTTGACACGGACATGATGCCTATATTCATGATCATTGCCTTAGATATCTTCATAACTATGCGCTTTTCTATCAATTGCTCGGAAGTAATTTATTCACCCACCGTAATACATGCTATCTTGAGAGAAGCCACTAGTGAAACCTATGGCCCCCGGGTCTCTTTCTTATTATATTGCATCTCTTTCATTTACATCGCATCTCGTTTACTATTTTGCAATCTTTACTTTCCAATCTATACAAAAAAAATACCAAAATATTTACTTTACTATCTTTATTAGATCTCACTTTTGCGGGTGACCGTGAAGGGATTGACAACCCCTTTATCGCATTGGTTGCAAGGTTCTTGATTGTTTGTGCAGGTACTAGGTGACTTGTGTGTTGTCTCCTACTGGATTGATACCTTGGTTCTCAAAACTGAGGGAAATACTTACACTACTTTGCTGCATCACCCTTTCCTCTTCAAGGGAAAACCAACGCATGCTCAAGAGGTAGCACCGCGCAAGGAACGTGCGGCCGAGGCTCGCGCTCGCAAGGCGGAGGAGGAGAAGATGAAGGCTCGGCAAGACGCAGTGACGGGCCACGATGCTGAGTTGGAGCAGCTGGCGCAGGCGCATGCCGCGGAAGGTGACCGCCTGAAGAAACTGGAGAAGGAGGTGGAAGTTGAGAGGGTCCAACTGGAAATCAAGGCGAAGGTCCTTCCCGAGGATCGTGAGGCCTTCAAGTCTCTTGAGGAGAGATCCCGCGAGGCGCTGCAGGAACTCTACGAGAAGGGCTTGGAGAAGCCTTTGGTGACGGATGACGAGGGCCCCACCCAGCTACTTCCTCATCTCGTCACGGAGCTCGAGGACGTCGTCAATGGAGTCGGCCCAATGGTGGAGGGGGAAGCGCGCGCGCTCTCCTCATCGGCCTTGACGCGCGTCCTCAGCCATCTTCACCTTCACGATCCCAATGCCGACCTTGATGTCCTGCTCGAGCCTGTGGATGAGGACGTGAAGGGCCAAGTGGAGGCCTTGCTGAAGAAGTTTCTTGCCATCGACCCTGCACCTCCAGCCGGCGGTGCTGCCGATCCCGCGACCAAGGCCAATGACACGAATGGCGATGATGCTGCCGACGAGAAGGCGCTCCCTGATGACGGCGCCCAAGGCTGAAGAAGAGGCTTGCTGGTGAACGATGGCGCTCCTTCCCGTTTTACTTTCCTGCGAACTTTCCTGCAACATTCGGCGTGCCTCGTGGAGGTGTTAAAACTTCTTTTTGGTGCCTAAGGAGCAATATGTTTTGTAACATTTTATTGAGATTCCGTGATTTCCTTCCCGTTTACTTGATGTTTTACGTTGGCAGGGCCCGATCCCGCGCATACCTCAGCCGCCGTTGGACCGTCCGGATCACCAGGACGGGACCAAGAGGTGAGGGGCTACGTGGCCAGTTAGGCTCCTGAGTCGCCATGCTCAGGAGTCCCCCTTGACGCGCAAACGGCTTACGAGAAGGAAATGCGGCAGTAGGCCTTGGTGTTCTACGTCGGCAGGGCCCAACCCCGCGCATACCTCAGCCGCCGTTGGGCTGTCTAGATTGCTAGGACGGGACCAAGGAGTGAGGGGCTACGTGGCTAGTTAGGATCCTGTGTCCCGATGCTCAGGAGTCCCCCTTGACGCGCAAACAGACCTCCATACCTGCCCTACCCAAGGTCCCGCTCGGGAGGGGCGCAGACCTGGCAAGGTGGCGTACGCTTGGGCGTGACCCGAGCGCAGCCCCCATGCCCAGCCCCCTCGCACGACTCTCCTGAAGGGAAGTGTTGCGATGAGACCGAACACCGAGCCCAGAGGCTCCCTAAGGTTGGTACGGCCAAGGGGCCGCCCTCAGTTGTTTATCACCAGCGCGGAGCGTAGCGCTTCCGCACTTGCACGGGCATAGCCACTCCTCGACCGTGTCAACTGCCAGCACAGAGCATGGTGCTTCCACTGGTTCGTGGGTGAGGGCTCCCTCTGAGTGGAGCCCCCGGGGCGTGTATAGTCCCGCCCTGACATGTGGCTTGCACGACAGGGCTAGACGAGGTGTGTCTGGGCACTCGTGAGCCAGCGCGGGATTCAAGAGGCCCTACCTCAAGGCGGGTTGCGCCTGGTCTTGATTCTTGATGGCTGTGGTGTCCCTGCGAGATGGTTAGGCAACCTGCGCCGGACGAATCTCCTGAGGTGATCACATGAGAAGGCCAAATACCAATGACCCCAAGAGGTGACATGAATGGGGCTGGCGCGACAGACAGAGCTCAGTCGTTGGGTTTATCGATGCTGCAGGGACGGACCCGAACACAGACGCCGTGCCTAGACTTCTCATGCGAAGAATCCTGAAGAAATACGACCGACCCGCGGCTCCCGTGGTGGCGAGGCACCGGGTCGCGCGCCCTGGCCCGTCCGTCCACGATTAGCTCATGCAAGAACAAGGCACCAAGGACCATGGGAGGTGACGTACACGGGAGCAGGCCCGCGAGCCAGAGCTCAGCCTCTTGGATTTGGCGACGCTGCAGGGACGGACCCGAGCACAGAAGTCGTGTCAGTCCTTAATCATGAGGCGGTCGCGGGCGGGCTTGCAAGGGCGTACGGCATTCATGGTATCGGAGTACCGGACAGGCAGGTGGCAATCATAGATAACTCATGCAAGGAGACGAGCTAGTTCGAAAAGATGCAAGAACGATACATGCCACTAGGACGGACCCGGGCGGCTTGAGGATGATGCAGCCCGAGGGGCGCCCCCAACAGAATAATCTAAAGATGCAAAAAGATACACGTCGCAGGGACAGGCCCATGAGACTTGGGAATGATGAAGCCCGAGGGGTGCTCCCACCTGAGTAAATCAGAAAATGTCACCTGGTACCATTGTTGAAGAGGTGTTGAAGTAGCCGAAGATGCATGCCGAAGAAGTTGCTCCTCACGAGCCACCAGGGTCCTGAGCCTCAGGAGGCTCTGGGGGCTCGGGTGGATCCTGAAGAACCGTCACGATCTCCGCCAGGACCGCGTGCTGCCTGGCCTCTTGAGCCGCCAGAATGCTCCGCAAGTGGCGCTGGAAGGTGACAGCCGCGTTTGGCTGGCCAGATGGCATGCGAACATAGCTGTGAGGTGGACCCTCGCACCGTCCAACATGTGAAGACAAGAAGCGTTCCTGAGATGCGGCCCTGTTGAGCCCTGGAATGTCGACGCAGACGCGCAGCCCGCCGTCCTTGCCAGGATGGGGGGGCTGCACCTGGCGGTGGGCGGCGGTCACCGCATATGGTCCTTGCCTTTTGAAGCTCCTGAGTCGCCTTGGTGATGAACTCCTGAGAACTGGGCACTCCACGCCCTGTGCCCTCTTGAGGGAAACATGCAGGAAGCACGCCTCCACGTGGTGCCCGAGTGCCTCCGTCGTAACGTTGGCTAGGTCCGAGGCCCTCCATAAGAGAGCCCCCGAGCCCAGCCTGAGGAGGGCGCCAGGTGCGCCTTCCTATGCGAGGGAGGGGGCACCCCTTCCGCGGGCGCAGGTCCTGAGGTGGTGCCGCTGGAAATGCTGCTCTCCTGAGGCCCGTGGAAGAGTTGCTGCTTCTTCTTCTTGGGTATGGCCTCAGGAGGGTACATGGTGCCTTCATTGTCGGGTTTTCGGCCGCTCCAGCTTGGTAAGCGCGCTCGAGAGAGCACACCGCATCCTTCTCTTCACAGGCGACCGTGATGACGCCACCGGTCCCTGGCATCTTGAGGACGTGGTAGCCATGATGGGTTACTGCCATAAACTAGGCCAAGGCTGGATACCCAAGGATGGCGTTGTACGGTAGGCGGATGTGAGCGACGTCGAAGTCGATGAGCTCGGTGCGATAGTTGTCACGATGGCCGAATGTGACAGGGAGGCGGATCTGCCCTATCGGGGTGGGGGATTCGTCGGTCACTCCTGAGAAGGGCTTGGTAGGCTGTAGCTGATCGTATGGCACTTGGAGGATATCGAACGTCTCGACAGACAGGACATTGAGCCCTGCGCCGCCGTCGATGAGGGTCTTGGTGACTTGAACGTTGCTGATGACGGGTGAGCAGAGCATCGGGAGGGCGCCGGCGGCTGCCGCGCACTTGAGCTGTTCTGACGAGCTGAAGGTGATGGCGCACTTGGACCACCTAAGCGGGCGCGTGGCTTCGAGCCTGGGAAGGGCCGCATTCACCTCATGAGTAAACTGCTTGAAGATGCGCTCGGAGGCTGGGGCCCGAGCACCACCCAAGATGCAGGCGATGGCACAAGGCTCTTGGAAGCCCCCAGCCCTCTCGTCCTGATGGTGGTCATCGTTCCTTCTTGGCGGTGGTGGCATGCTACCTCTTGAGCATGCGTTGGTTTTCCCTTGAAGAGGAAAGGGTGATGTAGCAAAGTAGCGTAAGTATTTCCCTCAGTTTTGAGAACCAAGGTATCAATCTAGTAGGAGGTTACGCACAAGTCGCCTCGTACCTACACAAACAGATAAGAACCTTGCAACCAACGCGATAAAGGGGTTATCAATCGCTTCACGGCCACTTGCAAAAGTGAGATCTGATATAGATAATAAGATAAATATTTTTGGTATTTTTATGATATAGATTGGAAAGTAAAGATTGCAAAATAAAAGACGGAAGAAATAGTAAATTGATAGGAAAAATAATATGATGGAAGATAGACCCGGGGGCCATAGGTTTCACTAGTGGCTTCTCTCAATATATGTAACATCCCAAAATTCTAAATTTTGGAATGTTATAATAAACAGATAGATTGGATTGATTGTTTGATTGATTGACTGAAAGTGAGTGGAATTCAAAACTTTTTGAAAGTTAAATGAGAGGGAATAAAAGGACTTTCCCAAACTTTCATTTTTGCTTTTATGATCTCCGTGAATTCAAATTCTTTTCACCACAAAACCCTGGAGAGAAGATAACATGACTTCTTCCATTTATTTAAATGACAAGGAGTGTTGAAAATATTTGAATATCATTTGAAAATATTTCCCATTCCGAAACTTTATGCAACTCAATGATTTTCACGAGCGAAGATAAAATGACTTCTTCAAAACATATGAAATATGAGTTGGGAGTTTCAAAGGATCAAATTCAAGTCCTTTTGGAAATTATTTTAATTTGGAGTTATTTGGGTTTTATTCAAATTATTTTTCTCCAAAAATAAAATATAAAGAAATTAGGGTAACATGATTCCCTACAACAAAAAATTGGAGAGAAATAAATTTGAAATCATTATGGTATTTTTAAAATGATTTTTATTGGATTTTATTAAGGCAGTAGCACTGTTTGATTTATTTGAATTTTTGTGGTCTTTATTTGACTTTAAAAAAATGTTCATGTTGTAGAAAATCTTTTTCTGAAAATTTTTATATATAATATGCCTATATAAAATTTTAATTTATTTTCTTTATCCGGTTTTCCTTCTGTTTCAATTTAAAAAAAACTGTACATGCGGCCCATAGTTATTTACCGCCCACACGCGTAGCATAGTGGCAGCGGGCGCCTCATTTGTTTTTCGCTCTCCTAAATGGGCCAGGCCCAGCCATCCTTTTTATTTTTTACTTAGGCCGATTTTTGTTAAAAAAAAAAAACTGCAGTGTACGCGTGCGCGCGCAGCCGGCCCGTGGTGCTTTTAGCCCATGCGTTCCCCGTTTAATTTATTTGTTCGTCTACGTTTAGTCCCACATTGCCTAGCCTTTAACCCCTAAACCTCTTTTCCATCTATAAATATAGATCCATAGAGCCTCCAAAAATTATCCATTGCGGGTTAAATCAATATTTTGGTTTGACTAGCTAAAAATATATTTCTCCTCTCCGGCGGGACTTTTGGAAGTTGTCTCCACACTCCGAAGTCGTCTTTTCTATACCTTATAAAGGTATATATTTATTCGTTCTCTGTATTTATACGTTAGATCTAGAATTCTTTTATCCGTAGCTATTTTTTATTCTGTAAAACAGTTTGGCCCTGATTTTTCAAATAGCCATAACTTTTTACTCGTTCATCCAAATTAGATGAAACCAGCGTCTATAGTTTCGTCTTGTTTTCACCTATCCAGTGAACCTGTCACATCAATTTTTTTTAATTTTTAAATTTCGAAATTTGTTTCATAGTCAAATTTTTCTGATCATATCTTTTTATCCGTACCTCCGTTTTCGATGAAACCAACGCCCACTTCTTCGTTATGATCTCCTCTATCCAGTAAAACAACTTAAACATGTTTTTGAAAGTTTTAAAATTTGATTTCAAACAGATTTGTATTCAAACTTCTTTTGTTCATAACTTAAGTTCTGTAACTCCGATTTACTTGATTCTTTTTGCAAATCGAAGCTCTTGACCTAAACTTTCTGATAAGGCCAAATTCACATAATTTTGGTACTGTTAGAAATTGTTTTATGTTGCAAGAGTTATTTGCTTGGTTTTGATGTTTTCCGAAGTGTCTTCTTCGTTCTTCTCGATCTTTTGAGTGATTGCTTATGTGTGGTTACCATTGATTGCTCTCGATAGATTGACCGGAGTGTGACGAGTAGATCTATCAAGAGTTTTGAGTGCGAATCATCTTCATCAACATTGCAGGCAAGTAACACTTTGATCATATACCTTCCATACCCAGTTTTTATTGCATTAGATCTATTTTCCCCAAACACTTGCATGATTAGGATCTAATTAAATTGTGGGTATTGGGAAGTAGTTGAGGTAGTACCTATTACCTGTTTTATTATCAAACCCTTGGGAGTTACTTCTACGTTTGCTATTGTATTGCCATGCTATGCTCGTAGACGTGGATTGGGTTTGAGAGATTTTCCATGACGGATGTGAGATTGTTAATTAATGTTTACTTAAGGTGGCAACTAAAACTCACATCTGGGTGGATTGAGGTACCTGGGTATTCCAGGATTGCCTGTTTTTCTTTTGGACCGCCACCCAGGTTCAAAGGGATCATGAGATTATTCATGCTAGAAACTTCCGTGTGCAGCCGCAAGCTATTATGGGATCTAGCATAGGTGACTAAGTTGTGTGAACTCTTACAGTGGTAGACTAGCAGATGTAGGGGATGTAGGTGTACCGGTCTACCCATCGTAAGGTGCTAACGATTCTGAAAGACTGTGTCTTGGTCATCCGTTACTCAAACACCATGTAGTGCGAGTAATCCAACGGAGGAGATCGAGTCTTGTGGGGAAAAGTGCACAAACCTCTGCAGAGTGTACAAACTAATCATGATTAGCCGTGTCCCCGGTTATGGACATCTTGAGTATCTAGTTCTTGGATTATCTCATTGATCTCATCATGTTACTTTAATTAATATTGTTGGGTTAATGATGATACTTAATTAGGATTGAGATGCTGTCAACCATCTCAATGTTTCACAACCACCATGATAGTTAAATAAAATTTATTCCTTTGCAGTAGGGAAAAACTGGCTTTTCGCAAAAACATTATAACCATAGAGCTTTTCCACCAGCCATATATGCATGTAGTGATAGCCTTTGTTCATCATTTCTCTATGGTGTGAATTTGCCAGCATATTCCATGTGCTGACCCGTTTTCGGGCTGCAACGTTTCATGTTGCAGGATATCTTACGACGACTAAGTGATACGTTAGGGTTATGATTTCTACACTCAACTTTGCCGTTGGTGTTGATGGGAATCCACAACCTTGTTACTTCCGCTATTTGGATTGAGGTAATAGTATTTACGTTACTTTATACATGTGATTTACCTCTGTTATAAATCCTCGAGTACTGTGTGTGTCAGCATACCGATCCAGGGATGACACTTAAGCACAGAGACTTGATCCATTCGGGTCGGGTCGCTACAATATAGCATAAGTATTACGGTGGGTGAACGAATTATTGTCGAGCAATTGATAGAAAAGCGCATAGTTATGAGAATATCTAGGCATGACCATGTATATAGGCATCACATACATGACAAGTAGACCGAAACGATTCTGCATCTACTACTATTACTCCACACATCGACCGCTATCCAGCATGCATCTAGAGTATTAAGTTCATAAGAACAGAGTAACGCATTAGGCAAGATGACATGATGTAGAGGGATAAACTCAAGCAATATAATATAAACCCCATCTTTTTATCCTCGATGGCAACAATAAATACGTGCCTTGCTGCCCTGCTGTCACTGGGAAAGGACACCGCAAGATTGAACCCCAAGCTAAGCACTTCTCCCATTGCAAGAAAGATCATCTAGTAGGCCAAACCAAACTGATAATTCAAAGAGACTTGCAAAGATAATTAAATCACGCATAAAAGAATTCAGAGAAGATTCAAATATTGTTCATAGATAATCTTGATCATAAACCCACAATTCATCGGATCTTGACAAATACACTGCAAAAAGAATTACAACGAATAGATCTCCAAGAAGATCGAGGAGAACTTTGTATTGAGATCCAAAGAGAGAGAAGAAGCCATCTAGCTAATAACTATGGACCCAAAGGTCTATGGTAAACTACCCACACATCATCGGAGAGGCTATGGTGTTGATCTAGAAGCCCTCCCTGATCGATTCCCCCTCCGGCGGAGCACCGGTAAAGGCTCCAAGATGGGATCTCACGGGTACAGAAGGTTGCGGCAGTGGAAATAGGGTTTCGTGGTGCTCTCGGATGTTTTCAGGGTATATGAGTATATATAGGAAAAAGAAGTAGGTCGGTGGAGCCACGAGGGGCCCACGAGGGTGGGGGCGCGCCTACCCCCCTGGGCATGCCCTCCTGCCTCGTGGTCTCCTTGTTTCTTTCTTGACGTCCACTCCAAGTCTCCTGGATTGCGTTTGTTCCAAAAATAACTCTCCCGAAGGTTTCATTAAGTCTGGACTCCGTTTGATATTCCTTTTCTGCGAAACACTGAAATAGGAAAAAAAAACAACAATTTGCACTGGGCCTTCGGTTAATAGGTTAGTCCCAAAAATAATATAAAAGTGCATAGTAAAGCCCATTAAACATCCAAAACAGATAATATAATAGCATGGAACAATAAAAAATTATAGATACGTTGGATACGTATCAAGCATCCCCAAGCTTAATTTCTGCTCGCCCTCGAGTAGGAAAATGATAAAAACAGAATTTTTGATGTGGAATTCTACCTAGCATATTTCAGAATGTATTTTTTCTTTATTGTGGCATGAATGTTCAGATCCGAAAGATTCAAGAGAAAAGTTTAATATTGACATAAAAATAATAATACTTTAAGCATACTAACAAAGCAATCATGTCTTCTCAAAATAACATGGCCAAAGAAAGTTATCCCTACAAAATCATATAGTCTGGCTATGCTCTATCTTCATCACACAAAGTATTTAATCATGCACAACCCCGATGACAAGCCAAGCAATTGTTTCATACTTTTGATGTTCTCAAACTTTTTCAATCTTCACGCAATACATGAGCGTGAGCCATGGACATAGCACTATATGTGGAATAGAAGGGTGGTTGTGGAGAAGACAAAAAAGGAGAAGATAGTCTCACATCAACTAGGCGTATCAACGGGCTATGGAGATGCCCATCAATAGATATCAATGTGAGTGAGTAGGGATTGCCATGCAATGGATGCACTAGAGCTATAAGTATATGAAAGCTCAACAAAAGAAACTAAGTGGGTGTGCATCCAACTCGCTTGCTCACGAAGACCTAGGGCATTTTGAGGAAGCCCATCATTGTAATATACAAGCCAAGTTCTATAATGTAAAATTCCCACTAGTATATGAATGTGACAACATAGGAGACTCTATATCATGAAGATCATGGTGCTACTTTGAAGCACAAGTGTGGTAAAAGGATAGTAACATTGTCCCTTCTCTCTTTTTCTCTCTCTTTTTTTATTTGGGACTTTTTCTCTTCTTTTTTTATGGCCTCTCTTTTTTTCTTTTCATCCGGAGTCTCGTCCCGACTTGTGGGGGAATCATAGTCTCCATGATCCTTTCCTCACTTGGGACAATGCTCTAATAATGATGATCATCACACTTTTATTTACTTACAACTCAGAAATTACAACTCAATACTTAGAACAAAATATGACTCTATGTGAATGCCTCCGGTGGTGTACCGGGATATGCAATGAATCAAGAGTGACATGTATGAAAGAATTATAAAGGTGGCTTTGCCACAAATCCAATGTCAACTACATGATCATGCAAAGCAATATGACAATGATGGAGCGTGTCATAATAAATGGAATGGTGGTAAGTTGCATGGCAATATATCTCAGAATGGCTATGGAAATGCCATAATAGGTAGGTATGGTGGCTGTTTTGAGGAAGCAATATGGTGGGTGTATCATACCGGGGAAAGGTGCGCGGTATTAGAGAGGCTAGCAATGGTGGAAGGGTGAGAGTGCGTATAATCCATGGACTCAACATTAGTCATAAAGAACTCACATACTTATTGCAAAAATCCATTAGTTATCGAAACGAAGTACTAAGCGCATGCTCCTAGGGGGATAGATTGGTAGGAAAAGACCATCGCTCGTCCCCGACCGCCACTCATAAGGAAGACAATCAATAAATAAATCATGCTCCGACTTCATCACATAACGGTTCACCATACGTGCATGCTACGGGAATCACAAACTTTAGAACAAGTATTTCTCAAATTCACAACTAATCAACTGGCATGACTCTAATATCACCATATTCATATCTCAAAACAATTATCAAGTATCAAACTTCTCATAGTAGTCGATGCACTTTATATGATAGTTTTTATTATACCTATCTTGGATGTTCATCATATTAGGACTAATTTTATAGCCAAAGCAAACTACCATGCTGTTCTAAAAGACTCTCAAAATAATATAAGTGAAGCATGAGAGATCAATTATTTCTATAAAATAAAACCACCACCGTGTTCTAAAAAGATATAAGCGAAGCACTAGAGCAAAATTATCTAGCTCAAAAGATATAAGTGAAGCACATAGAGTATTCTAATAAATTCTGATTCATGTGTGTCTCTCCCAAAAGGTGTGTACAGAAAGGATGATTGTGGTAAACTAAAAAGCGAAGACTCAAATCATACAAGACGCTCCAAGCAAAACACATATCATGTGGTGAATAAAAATATAGCCAGAAGTAAAGTTACCGATAGAAAAAGACGAAAGAGCGGATGCCTTCCGGGGCATCCCCAAGCTAGGATTTTAGTTGTCCTTGAATTTTACCTTGGGGTGCCTTGGGCATCCCCAAGCTTAGGCTCTTGCCACGCCTTATTCCATAATCCATCAAATCTTTACCCAAAAACTTGAAAACTTCACAACACAAAACTCAACAGAATATCTCATGAGCTCCGTTAGTGTAAGAAAACAAACCACCACTTTAAGGTACTGTAATGAACTCATTCTTTATTTATATTTCTGTTAAACCTACTGTATTCCAAGTTCTCTATGGTTCATACCCCCCGATACTAGCCATAGATTCATCAAAATAAGCAAACAACACATGAAAAACAGAATCTGTCAAAAACAGAACAGTCTGTAGTAATCTGTATAAAACTTATACTTCTGTAACTCCAAAAATTCTGAAATAAAT